>NC_059427.1:1951725-2127083 GCF_021028975.2 Sphaerodactylus townsendi
CCCCCCCCACCCCCCCCCCCCCCCACCCCCCCCCCCCCCCACCCCCCCCCCCCCCCACCCCCCCCCCCCCCCACCCCCCCCCCCCCCCACCCCCCCCCCCCCCCACCCCCCCCCCCCCCCACCCCCCCCCCCCCCCACCCCCCCCCCCCCCCACCCCCCCCCCCCCCCACCCCCCCCCCCCCCCACCCCCCCCCCCCCCCACCCCCCCCCCCCCCCACCCCCCCCCCCCCCCACCCCCCCCCCCCCCCACCCCCCCCCCCCCCCACCCCCCCCCCCCCCCACCCCCCCCCCCCCCCACCCCCCCCCCCCCCCACCCCCCCCCCCCCCCACCCCCCCCCCCCCCCACCCCCCCCCCCCCCCACCCCCCCCCCCCCCCACCCCCCCCCCCCCCCACCCCCCCCCCCCCCCACCCCCCCCCCCCCCCACCCCCCCCCCCCCCCACCCCCCCCCCCCCCCACCCCCCCCCCCCCCCACCCCCCCCCCCCCCCACCCCCCCCCCCCCCCACCCCCCCCCCCCCCCACCCCCCCCCCCCCCCACCCCCCCCCCCCCCCACCCCCCCCCCCCCCCACCCCCCCCCCCCCCCACCCCCCCCCCCCCCCACCCCCCCCCCCCCCCACCCCCCCCCCCCCCCACCCCCCCCCCCCCCCACCCCCCCCCCCCCCCACCCCCCCCCCCCCCCACCCCCCCCCCCCCCCACCCCCCCCCCCCCCCACCCCCCCCCCCCCCCACCCCCCCCCCCCCCCACCCCCCCCCCCCCCCACCCCCCCCCCCCCCCACCCCCCCCCCCCCCCACCCCCCCCCCCCCCCACCCCCCCCCCCCCCCACCCCCCCCCCCCCCCACCCCCCCCCCCCCCCACCCCCCCCCCCCCCCACCCCCCCCCCCCCCCACCCCCCCCCCCCCCCACCCCCCCCCCCCCCCACCCCCCCCCCCCCCCACCCCCCCCCCCCCCCACCCCCCCCCCCCCCCACCCCCCCCCCCCCCCACCCCCCCCCCCCCCCACCCCCCCCCCCCCCCACCCCCCCCCCCCCCCACCCCCCCCCCCCCCCACCCCCCCCCCCCCCCACCCCCCCCCCCCCCCACCCCCCCCCCCCCCCACCCCCCCCCCCCCCCACCCCCCCCCCCCCCCACCCCCCCCCCCCCCCACCCCCCCCCCCCCCCACCCCCCCCCCCCCCCACCCCCCCCCCCCCCCACCCCCCCCCCCCCCCACCCCCCCCCCCCCCCACCCCCCCCCCCCCCCACCCCCCCCCCCCCCCACCCCCCCCCCCCCCCACCCCCCCCCCCCCCCACCCCCCCCCCCCCCCACCCCCCCCCCCCCCCACCCCCCCCCCCCCCCACCCCCCCCCCCCCCCACCCCCCCCCCCCCCCACCCCCCCCCCCCCCCACCCCCCCCCCCCCCCACCCCCCCCCCCCCCCACCCCCCCCCCCCCCCACCCCCCCCCCCCCCCACCCCCCCCCCCCCCCACCCCCCCCCCCCCCCACCCCCCCCCCCCCCCACCCCCCCCCCCCCCCACCCCCCCCCCCCCCCACCCCCCCCCCCCCCCACCCCCCCCCCCCCCCACCCCCCCCCCCCCCCACCCCCCCCCCCCCCCACCCCCCCCCCCCCCCACCCCCCCCCCCCCCCACCCCCCCCCCCCCCCACCCCCCCCCCCCCCCACCCCCCCCCCCCCCCACCCCCCCCCCCCCCCACCCCCCCCCCCCCCCACCCCCCCCCCCCCCCACCCCCCCCCCCCCCCACCCCCCCCCCCCCCCACCCCCCCCCCCCCCCACCCCCCCCCCCCCCCACCCCCCCCCCCCCCCACCCCCCCCCCCCCCCACCCCCCCCCCCCCCCACCCCCCCCCCCCCCCACCCCCCCCCCCCCCCACCCCCCCCCCCCCCCACCCCCCCCCCCCCCCACCCCCCCCCCCCCCCACCCCCCCCCCCCCCCACCCCCCCCCCCCCCCACCCCCCCCCCCCCCCACCCCCCCCCCCCCCCACCCCCCCCCCCCCCCACCCCCCCCCCCCCCCACCCCCCCCCCCCCCCACCCCCCCCCCCCCCCACCCCCCCCCCCCCCCACCCCCCCCCCCCCCCACCCCCCCCCCCCCCCACCCCCCCCCCCCCCCACCCCCCCCCCCCCCCACCCCCCCCCCCCCCCACCCCCCCCCCCCCCCACCCCCCCCCCCCCCCACCCCCCCCCCCCCCCACCCCCCCCCCCCCCCACCCCCCCCCCCCCCCACCCCCCCCCCCCCCCACCCCCCCCCCCCCCCACCCCCCCCCCCCCCCACCCCCCCCCCCCCCCACCCCCCCCCCCCCCCACCCCCCCCCCCCCCCACCCCCCCCCCCCCCCACCCCCCCCCCCCCCCACCCCCCCCCCCCCCCACCCCCCCCCCCCCCCACCCCCCCCCCCCCCCACCCCCCCCCCCCCCCACCCCCCCCCCCCCCCACCCCCCCCCCCCCCCACCCCCCCCCCCCCCCACCCCCCCCCCCCCCCACCCCCCCCCCCCCCCACCCCCCCCCCCCCCCACCCCCCCCCCCCCCCACCCCCCCCCCCCCCCACCCCCCCCCCCCCCCACCCCCCCCCCCCCCCACCCCCCCCCCCCCCCACCCCCCCCCCCCCCCACCCCCCCCCCCCCCCACCCCCCCCCCCCCCCACCCCCCCCCCCCCCCACCCCCCCCCCCCCCCACCCCCCCCCCCCCCCACCCCCCCCCCCCCCCACCCCCCCCCCCCCCCACCCCCCCCCCCCCCCACCCCCCCCCCCCCCCACCCCCCCCCCCCCCCACCCCCCCCCCCCCCCACCCCCCCCCCCCCCCACCCCCCCCCCCCCCCACCCCCCCCCCCCCCCACCCCCCCCCCCCCCCACCCCCCCCCCCCCCCACCCCCCCCCCCCCCCACCCCCCCCCCCCCCCACCCCCCCCCCCCCCCACCCCCCCCCCCCCCCACCCCCCCCCCCCCCCACCCCCCCCCCCCCCCACCCCCCCCCCCCCCCACCCCCCCCCCCCCCCACCCCCCCCCCCCCCCACCCCCCCCCCCCCCCACCCCCCCCCCCCCCCACCCCCCCCCCCCCCCACCCCCCCCCCCCCCCACCCCCCCCCCCCCCCACCCCCCCCCCCCCCCACCCCCCCCCCCCCCCACCCCCCCCCCCCCCCACCCCCCCCCCCCCCCACCCCCCCCCCCCCCCACCCCCCCCCCCCCCCACCCCCCCCCCCCCCCACCCCCCCCCCCCCCCACCCCCCCCCCCCCCCACCCCCCCCCCCCCCCACCCCCCCCCCCCCCCACCCCCCCCCCCCCCCACCCCCCCCCCCCCCCACCCCCCCCCCCCCCCACCCCCCCCCCCCCCCACCCCCCCCCCCCCCCACCCCCCCCCCCCCCCACCCCCCCCCCCCCCCACCCCCCCCCCCCCCCACCCCCCCCCCCCCCCACCCCCCCCCCCCCCCACCCCCCCCCCCCCCCACCCCCCCCCCCCCCCACCCCCCCCCCCCCCCACCCCCCCCCCCCCCCACCCCCCCCCCCCCCCACCCCCCCCCCCCCCCACCCCCCCCCCCCCCCACCCCCCCCCCCCCCCACCCCCCCCCCCCCCCACCCCCCCCCCCCCCCACCCCCCCCCCCCCCCACCCCCCCCCCCCCCCACCCCCCCCCCCCCCCACCCCCCCCCCCCCCCACCCCCCCCCCCCCCCACCCCCCCCCCCCCCCACCCCCCCCCCCCCCCACCCCCCCCCCCCCCCACCCCCCCCCCCCCCCACCCCCCCCCCCCCCCACCCCCCCCCCCCCCCACCCCCCCCCCCCCCCACCCCCCCCCCCCCCCACCCCCCCCCCCCCCCACCCCCCCCCCCCCCCACCCCCCCCCCCCCCCACCCCCCCCCCCCCCCACCCCCCCCCCCCCCCACCCCCCCCCCCCCCCACCCCCCCCCCCCCCCACCCCCCCCCCCCCCCACCCCCCCCCCCCCCCACCCCCCCCCCCCCCCACCCCCCCCCCCCCCCACCCCCCCCCCCCCCCACCCCCCCCCCCCCCCACCCCCCCCCCCCCCCACCCCCCCCCCCCCCCACCCCCCCCCCCCCCCACCCCCCCCCCCCCCCACCCCCCCCCCCCCCCACCCCCCCCCCCCCCCACCCCCCCCCCCCCCCACCCCCCCCCCCCCCCACCCCCCCCCCCCCCCACCCCCCCCCCCCCCCACCCCCCCCCCCCCCCACCCCCCCCCCCCCCCACCCCCCCCCCCCCCCACCCCCCCCCCCCCCCACCCCCCCCCCCCCCCACCCCCCCCCCCCCCCACCCCCCCCCCCCCCCACCCCCCCCCCCCCCCACCCCCCCCCCCCCCCACCCCCCCCCCCCCCCACCCCCCCCCCCCCCCACCCCCCCCCCCCCCCACCCCCCCCCCCCCCCACCCCCCCCCCCCCCCACCCCCCCCCCCCCCCACCCCCCCCCCCCCCCACCCCCCCCCCCCCCCACCCCCCCCCCCCCCCACCCCCCCCCCCCCCCACCCCCCCCCCCCCCCACCCCCCCCCCCCCCCACCCCCCCCCCCCCCCACCCCCCCCCCCCCCCACCCCCCCCCCCCCCCACCCCCCCCCCCCCCCACCCCCCCCCCCCCCCACCCCCCCCCCCCCCCACCCCCCCCCCCCCCCACCCCCCCCCCCCCCCACCCCCCCCCCCCCCCACCCCCCCCCCCCCCCACCCCCCCCCCCCCCCACCCCCCCCCCCCCCCACCCCCCCCCCCCCCCACCCCCCCCCCCCCCCACCCCCCCCCCCCCCCACCCCCCCCCCCCCCCACCCCCCCCCCCCCCCACCCCCCCCCCCCCCCACCCCCCCCCCCCCCCACCCCCCCCCCCCCCCACCCCCCCCCCCCCCCACCCCCCCCCCCCCCCACCCCCCCCCCCCCCCACCCCCCCCCCCCCCCACCCCCCCCCCCCCCCACCCCCCCCCCCCCCCACCCCCCCCCCCCCCCACCCCCCCCCCCCCCCACCCCCCCCCCCCCCCACCCCCCCCCCCCCCCACCCCCCCCCCCCCCCACCCCCCCCCCCCCCCACCCCCCCCCCCCCCCACCCCCCCCCCCCCCCACCCCCCCCCCCCCCCACCCCCCCCCCCCCCCACCCCCCCCCCCCCCCACCCCCCCCCCCCCCCACCCCCCCCCCCCCCCACCCCCCCCCCCCCCCACCCCCCCCCCCCCCCACCCCCCCCCCCCCCCACCCCCCCCCCCCCCCACCCCCCCCCCCCCCCACCCCCCCCCCCCCCCACCCCCCCCCCCCCCCACCCCCCCCCCCCCCCACCCCCCCCCCCCCCCACCCCCCCCCCCCCCCACCCCCCCCCCCCCCCACCCCCCCCCCCCCCCACCCCCCCCCCCCCCCACCCCCCCCCCCCCCCACCCCCCCCCCCCCCCACCCCCCCCCCCCCCCACCCCCCCCCCCCCCCACCCCCCCCCCCCCCCACCCCCCCCCCCCCCCACCCCCCCCCCCCCCCACCCCCCCCCCCCCCCACCCCCCCCCCCCCCCACCCCCCCCCCCCCCCACCCCCCCCCCCCCCCACCCCCCCCCCCCCCCACCCCCCCCCCCCCCCACCCCCCCCCCCCCCCACCCCCCCCCCCCCCCACCCCCCCCCCCCCCCACCCCCCCCCCCCCCCACCCCCCCCCCCCCCCACCCCCCCCCCCCCCCACCCCCCCCCCCCCCCACCCCCCCCCCCCCCCACCCCCCCCCCCCCCCACCCCCCCCCCCCCCCACCCCCCCCCCCCCCCACCCCCCCCCCCCCCCACCCCCCCCCCCCCCCACCCCCCCCCCCCCCCACCCCCCCCCCCCCCCACCCCCCCCCCCCCCCACCCCCCCCCCCCCCCACCCCCCCCCCCCCCCACCCCCCCCCCCCCCCACCCCCCCCCCCCCCCACCCCCCCCCCCCCCCACCCCCCCCCCCCCCCACCCCCCCCCCCCCCCACCCCCCCCCCCCCCCACCCCCCCCCCCCCCCACCCCCCCCCCCCCCCACCCCCCCCCCCCCCCACCCCCCCCCCCCCCCACCCCCCCCCCCCCCCACCCCCCCCCCCCCCCACCCCCCCCCCCCCCCACCCCCCCCCCCCCCCACCCCCCCCCCCCCCCACCCCCCCCCCCCCCCACCCCCCCCCCCCCCCACCCCCCCCCCCCCCCACCCCCCCCCCCCCCCACCCCCCCCCCCCCCCACCCCCCCCCCCCCCCACCCCCCCCCCCCCCCACCCCCCCCCCCCCCCACCCCCCCCCCCCCCCACCCCCCCCCCCCCCCACCCCCCCCCCCCCCCACCCCCCCCCCCCCCCACCCCCCCCCCCCCCCACCCCCCCCCCCCCCCACCCCCCCCCCCCCCCACCCCCCCCCCCCCCCACCCCCCCCCCCCCCCACCCCCCCCCCCCCCCACCCCCCCCCCCCCCCACCCCCCCCCCCCCCCACCCCCCCCCCCCCCCACCCCCCCCCCCCCCCACCCCCCCCCCCCCCCACCCCCCCCCCCCCCCACCCCCCCCCCCCCCCACCCCCCCCCCCCCCCACCCCCCCCCCCCCCCACCCCCCCCCCCCCCCACCCCCCCCCCCCCCCACCCCCCCCCCCCCCCACCCCCCCCCCCCCCCACCCCCCCCCCCCCCCACCCCCCCCCCCCCCCACCCCCCCCCCCCCCCACCCCCCCCCCCCCCCACCCCCCCCCCCCCCCACCCCCCCCCCCCCCCACCCCCCCCCCCCCCCACCCCCCCCCCCCCCCACCCCCCCCCCCCCCCACCCCCCCCCCCCCCCACCCCCCCCCCCCCCCACCCCCCCCCCCCCCCACCCCCCCCCCCCCCCACCCCCCCCCCCCCCCACCCCCCCCCCCCCCCACCCCCCCCCCCCCCCACCCCCCCCCCCCCCCACCCCCCCCCCCCCCCACCCCCCCCCCCCCCCACCCCCCCCCCCCCCCACCCCCCCCCCCCCCCACCCCCCCCCCCCCCCACCCCCCCCCCCCCCCACCCCCCCCCCCCCCCACCCCCCCCCCCCCCCACCCCCCCCCCCCCCCACCCCCCCCCCCCCCCACCCCCCCCCCCCCCCACCCCCCCCCCCCCCCACCCCCCCCCCCCCCCACCCCCCCCCCCCCCCACCCCCCCCCCCCCCCACCCCCCCCCCCCCCCACCCCCCCCCCCCCCCACCCCCCCCCCCCCCCACCCCCCCCCCCCCCCACCCCCCCCCCCCCCCACCCCCCCCCCCCCCCACCCCCCCCCCCCCCCACCCCCCCCCCCCCCCACCCCCCCCCCCCCCCACCCCCCCCCCCCCCCACCCCCCCCCCCCCCCACCCCCCCCCCCCCCCACCCCCCCCCCCCCCCACCCCCCCCCCCCCCCACCCCCCCCCCCCCCCACCCCCCCCCCCCCCCACCCCCCCCCCCCCCCACCCCCCCCCCCCCCCACCCCCCCCCCCCCCCACCCCCCCCCCCCCCCACCCCCCCCCCCCCCCACCCCCCCCCCCCCCCACCCCCCCCCCCCCCCACCCCCCCCCCCCCCCACCCCCCCCCCCCCCCACCCCCCCCCCCCCCCACCCCCCCCCCCCCCCACCCCCCCCCCCCCCCACCCCCCCCCCCCCCCACCCCCCCCCCCCCCCACCCCCCCCCCCCCCCACCCCCCCCCCCCCCCACCCCCCCCCCCCCCCACCCCCCCCCCCCCCCACCCCCCCCCCCCCCCACCCCCCCCCCCCCCCACCCCCCCCCCCCCCCACCCCCCCCCCCCCCCACCCCCCCCCCCCCCCACCCCCCCCCCCCCCCACCCCCCCCCCCCCCCACCCCCCCCCCCCCCCACCCCCCCCCCCCCCCACCCCCCCCCCCCCCCACCCCCCCCCCCCCCCACCCCCCCCCCCCCCCACCCCCCCCCCCCCCCACCCCCCCCCCCCCCCACCCCCCCCCCCCCCCACCCCCCCCCCCCCCCACCCCCCCCCCCCCCCACCCCCCCCCCCCCCCACCCCCCCCCCCCCCCACCCCCCCCCCCCCCCACCCCCCCCCCCCCCCACCCCCCCCCCCCCCCACCCCCCCCCCCCCCCACCCCCCCCCCCCCCCACCCCCCCCCCCCCCCACCCCCCCCCCCCCCCACCCCCCCCCCCCCCCACCCCCCCCCCCCCCCACCCCCCCCCCCCCCCACCCCCCCCCCCCCCCACCCCCCCCCCCCCCCACCCCCCCCCCCCCCCACCCCCCCCCCCCCCCACCCCCCCCCCCCCCCACCCCCCCCCCCCCCCACCCCCCCCCCCCCCCACCCCCCCCCCCCCCCACCCCCCCCCCCCCCCACCCCCCCCCCCCCCCACCCCCCCCCCCCCCCACCCCCCCCCCCCCCCACCCCCCCCCCCCCCCACCCCCCCCCCCCCCCACCCCCCCCCCCCCCCACCCCCCCCCCCCCCCACCCCCCCCCCCCCCCACCCCCCCCCCCCCCCACCCCCCCCCCCCCCCACCCCCCCCCCCCCCCACCCCCCCCCCCCCCCACCCCCCCCCCCCCCCACCCCCCCCCCCCCCCACCCCCCCCCCCCCCCACCCCCCCCCCCCCCCACCCCCCCCCCCCCCCACCCCCCCCCCCCCCCACCCCCCCCCCCCCCCACCCCCCCCCCCCCCCACCCCCCCCCCCCCCCACCCCCCCCCCCCCCCACCCCCCCCCCCCCCCACCCCCCCCCCCCCCCACCCCCCCCCCCCCCCACCCCCCCCCCCCCCCACCCCCCCCCCCCCCCACCCCCCCCCCCCCCCACCCCCCCCCCCCCCCACCCCCCCCCCCCCCCACCCCCCCCCCCCCCCACCCCCCCCCCCCCCCACCCCCCCCCCCCCCCACCCCCCCCCCCCCCCACCCCCCCCCCCCCCCACCCCCCCCCCCCCCCACCCCCCCCCCCCCCCACCCCCCCCCCCCCCCACCCCCCCCCCCCCCCACCCCCCCCCCCCCCCACCCCCCCCCCCCCCCACCCCCCCCCCCCCCCACCCCCCCCCCCCCCCACCCCCCCCCCCCCCCACCCCCCCCCCCCCCCACCCCCCCCCCCCCCCACCCCCCCCCCCCCCCACCCCCCCCCCCCCCCACCCCCCCCCCCCCCCACCCCCCCCCCCCCCCACCCCCCCCCCCCCCCACCCCCCCCCCCCCCCACCCCCCCCCCCCCCCACCCCCCCCCCCCCCCACCCCCCCCCCCCCCCACCCCCCCCCCCCCCCACCCCCCCCCCCCCCCACCCCCCCCCCCCCCCACCCCCCCCCCCCCCCACCCCCCCCCCCCCCCACCCCCCCCCCCCCCCACCCCCCCCCCCCCCCACCCCCCCCCCCCCCCACCCCCCCCCCCCCCCACCCCCCCCCCCCCCCACCCCCCCCCCCCCCCACCCCCCCCCCCCCCCACCCCCCCCCCCCCCCACCCCCCCCCCCCCCCACCCCCCCCCCCCCCCACCCCCCCCCCCCCCCACCCCCCCCCCCCCCCACCCCCCCCCCCCCCCACCCCCCCCCCCCCCCACCCCCCCCCCCCCCCACCCCCCCCCCCCCCCACCCCCCCCCCCCCCCACCCCCCCCCCCCCCCACCCCCCCCCCCCCCCACCCCCCCCCCCCCCCACCCCCCCCCCCCCCCACCCCCCCCCCCCCCCACCCCCCCCCCCCCCCACCCCCCCCCCCCCCCACCCCCCCCCCCCCCCACCCCCCCCCCCCCCCACCCCCCCCCCCCCCCACCCCCCCCCCCCCCCACCCCCCCCCCCCCCCACCCCCCCCCCCCCCCACCCCCCCCCCCCCCCACCCCCCCCCCCCCCCACCCCCCCCCCCCCCCACCCCCCCCCCCCCCCACCCCCCCCCCCCCCCACCCCCCCCCCCCCCCACCCCCCCCCCCCCCCACCCCCCCCCCCCCCCACCCCCCCCCCCCCCCACCCCCCCCCCCCCCCACCCCCCCCCCCCCCCACCCCCCCCCCCCCCCACCCCCCCCCCCCCCCACCCCCCCCCCCCCCCACCCCCCCCCCCCCCCACCCCCCCCCCCCCCCACCCCCCCCCCCCCCCACCCCCCCCCCCCCCCACCCCCCCCCCCCCCCACCCCCCCCCCCCCCCACCCCCCCCCCCCCCCACCCCCCCCCCCCCCCACCCCCCCCCCCCCCCACCCCCCCCCCCCCCCACCCCCCCCCCCCCCCACCCCCCCCCCCCCCCACCCCCCCCCCCCCCCACCCCCCCCCCCCCCCACCCCCCCCCCCCCCCACCCCCCCCCCCCCCCACCCCCCCCCCCCCCCACCCCCCCCCCCCCCCACCCCCCCCCCCCCCCACCCCCCCCCCCCCCCACCCCCCCCCCCCCCCACCCCCCCCCCCCCCCACCCCCCCCCCCCCCCACCCCCCCCCCCCCCCACCCCCCCCCCCCCCCACCCCCCCCCCCCCCCACCCCCCCCCCCCCCCACCCCCCCCCCCCCCCACCCCCCCCCCCCCCCACCCCCCCCCCCCCCCACCCCCCCCCCCCCCCACCCCCCCCCCCCCCCACCCCCCCCCCCCCCCACCCCCCCCCCCCCCCACCCCCCCCCCCCCCCACCCCCCCCCCCCCCCACCCCCCCCCCCCCCCACCCCCCCCCCCCCCCACCCCCCCCCCCCCCCACCCCCCCCCCCCCCCACCCCCCCCCCCCCCCACCCCCCCCCCCCCCCACCCCCCCCCCCCCCCACCCCCCCCCCCCCCCACCCCCCCCCCCCCCCACCCCCCCCCCCCCCCACCCCCCCCCCCCCCCACCCCCCCCCCCCCCCACCCCCCCCCCCCCCCACCCCCCCCCCCCCCCACCCCCCCCCCCCCCCACCCCCCCCCCCCCCCACCCCCCCCCCCCCCCACCCCCCCCCCCCCCCACCCCCCCCCCCCCCCACCCCCCCCCCCCCCCACCCCCCCCCCCCCCCACCCCCCCCCCCCCCCACCCCCCCCCCCCCCCACCCCCCCCCCCCCCCACCCCCCCCCCCCCCCACCCCCCCCCCCCCCCACCCCCCCCCCCCCCCACCCCCCCCCCCCCCCACCCCCCCCCCCCCCCACCCCCCCCCCCCCCCACCCCCCCCCCCCCCCACCCCCCCCCCCCCCCACCCCCCCCCCCCCCCACCCCCCCCCCCCCCCACCCCCCCCCCCCCCCACCCCCCCCCCCCCCCACCCCCCCCCCCCCCCACCCCCCCCCCCCCCCACCCCCCCCCCCCCCCACCCCCCCCCCCCCCCACCCCCCCCCCCCCCCACCCCCCCCCCCCCCCACCCCCCCCCCCCCCCACCCCCCCCCCCCCCCACCCCCCCCCCCCCCCACCCCCCCCCCCCCCCACCCCCCCCCCCCCCCACCCCCCCCCCCCCCCACCCCCCCCCCCCCCCACCCCCCCCCCCCCCCACCCCCCCCCCCCCCCACCCCCCCCCCCCCCCACCCCCCCCCCCCCCCACCCCCCCCCCCCCCCACCCCCCCCCCCCCCCACCCCCCCCCCCCCCCACCCCCCCCCCCCCCCACCCCCCCCCCCCCCCACCCCCCCCCCCCCCCACCCCCCCCCCCCCCCACCCCCCCCCCCCCCCACCCCCCCCCCCCCCCACCCCCCCCCCCCCCCACCCCCCCCCCCCCCCACCCCCCCCCCCCCCCACCCCCCCCCCCCCCCACCCCCCCCCCCCCCCACCCCCCCCCCCCCCCACCCCCCCCCCCCCCCACCCCCCCCCCCCCCCACCCCCCCCCCCCCCCACCCCCCCCCCCCCCCACCCCCCCCCCCCCCCACCCCCCCCCCCCCCCACCCCCCCCCCCCCCCACCCCCCCCCCCCCCCACCCCCCCCCCCCCCCACCCCCCCCCCCCCCCACCCCCCCCCCCCCCCACCCCCCCCCCCCCCCACCCCCCCCCCCCCCCACCCCCCCCCCCCCCCACCCCCCCCCCCCCCCACCCCCCCCCCCCCCCACCCCCCCCCCCCCCCACCCCCCCCCCCCCCCACCCCCCCCCCCCCCCACCCCCCCCCCCCCCCACCCCCCCCCCCCCCCACCCCCCCCCCCCCCCACCCCCCCCCCCCCCCACCCCCCCCCCCCCCCACCCCCCCCCCCCCCCACCCCCCCCCCCCCCCACCCCCCCCCCCCCCCACCCCCCCCCCCCCCCACCCCCCCCCCCCCCCACCCCCCCCCCCCCCCACCCCCCCCCCCCCCCACCCCCCCCCCCCCCCACCCCCCCCCCCCCCCACCCCCCCCCCCCCCCACCCCCCCCCCCCCCCACCCCCCCCCCCCCCCACCCCCCCCCCCCCCCACCCCCCCCCCCCCCCACCCCCCCCCCCCCCCACCCCCCCCCCCCCCCACCCCCCCCCCCCCCCACCCCCCCCCCCCCCCACCCCCCCCCCCCCCCACCCCCCCCCCCCCCCACCCCCCCCCCCCCCCACCCCCCCCCCCCCCCACCCCCCCCCCCCCCCACCCCCCCCCCCCCCCACCCCCCCCCCCCCCCACCCCCCCCCCCCCCCACCCCCCCCCCCCCCCACCCCCCCCCCCCCCCACCCCCCCCCCCCCCCACCCCCCCCCCCCCCCACCCCCCCCCCCCCCCACCCCCCCCCCCCCCCACCCCCCCCCCCCCCCACCCCCCCCCCCCCCCACCCCCCCCCCCCCCCACCCCCCCCCCCCCCCACCCCCCCCCCCCCCCACCCCCCCCCCCCCCCACCCCCCCCCCCCCCCACCCCCCCCCCCCCCCACCCCCCCCCCCCCCCACCCCCCCCCCCCCCCACCCCCCCCCCCCCCCACCCCCCCCCCCCCCCACCCCCCCCCCCCCCCACCCCCCCCCCCCCCCACCCCCCCCCCCCCCCACCCCCCCCCCCCCCCACCCCCCCCCCCCCCCACCCCCCCCCCCCCCCACCCCCCCCCCCCCCCACCCCCCCCCCCCCCCACCCCCCCCCCCCCCCACCCCCCCCCCCCCCCACCCCCCCCCCCCCCCACCCCCCCCCCCCCCCACCCCCCCCCCCCCCCACCCCCCCCCCCCCCCACCCCCCCCCCCCCCCACCCCCCCCCCCCCCCACCCCCCCCCCCCCCCACCCCCCCCCCCCCCCACCCCCCCCCCCCCCCACCCCCCCCCCCCCCCACCCCCCCCCCCCCCCACCCCCCCCCCCCCCCACCCCCCCCCCCCCCCACCCCCCCCCCCCCCCACCCCCCCCCCCCCCCACCCCCCCCCCCCCCCACCCCCCCCCCCCCCCACCCCCCCCCCCCCCCACCCCCCCCCCCCCCCACCCCCCCCCCCCCCCACCCCCCCCCCCCCCCACCCCCCCCCCCCCCCACCCCCCCCCCCCCCCACCCCCCCCCCCCCCCACCCCCCCCCCCCCCCACCCCCCCCCCCCCCCACCCCCCCCCCCCCCCACCCCCCCCCCCCCCCACCCCCCCCCCCCCCCACCCCCCCCCCCCCCCACCCCCCCCCCCCCCCACCCCCCCCCCCCCCCACCCCCCCCCCCCCCCACCCCCCCCCCCCCCCACCCCCCCCCCCCCCCACCCCCCCCCCCCCCCACCCCCCCCCCCCCCCACCCCCCCCCCCCCCCACCCCCCCCCCCCCCCACCCCCCCCCCCCCCCACCCCCCCCCCCCCCCACCCCCCCCCCCCCCCACCCCCCCCCCCCCCCACCCCCCCCCCCCCCCACCCCCCCCCCCCCCCACCCCCCCCCCCCCCCACCCCCCCCCCCCCCCACCCCCCCCCCCCCCCACCCCCCCCCCCCCCCACCCCCCCCCCCCCCCACCCCCCCCCCCCCCCACCCCCCCCCCCCCCCACCCCCCCCCCCCCCCACCCCCCCCCCCCCCCACCCCCCCCCCCCCCCACCCCCCCCCCCCCCCACCCCCCCCCCCCCCCACCCCCCCCCCCCCCCACCCCCCCCCCCCCCCACCCCCCCCCCCCCCCACCCCCCCCCCCCCCCACCCCCCCCCCCCCCCACCCCCCCCCCCCCCCACCCCCCCCCCCCCCCACCCCCCCCCCCCCCCACCCCCCCCCCCCCCCACCCCCCCCCCCCCCCACCCCCCCCCCCCCCCACCCCCCCCCCCCCCCACCCCCCCCCCCCCCCACCCCCCCCCCCCCCCACCCCCCCCCCCCCCCACCCCCCCCCCCCCCCACCCCCCCCCCCCCCCACCCCCCCCCCCCCCCACCCCCCCCCCCCCCCACCCCCCCCCCCCCCCACCCCCCCCCCCCCCCACCCCCCCCCCCCCCCACCCCCCCCCCCCCCCACCCCCCCCCCCCCCCACCCCCCCCCCCCCCCACCCCCCCCCCCCCCCACCCCCCCCCCCCCCCACCCCCCCCCCCCCCCACCCCCCCCCCCCCCCACCCCCCCCCCCCCCCACCCCCCCCCCCCCCCACCCCCCCCCCCCCCCACCCCCCCCCCCCCCCACCCCCCCCCCCCCCCACCCCCCCCCCCCCCCACCCCCCCCCCCCCCCACCCCCCCCCCCCCCCACCCCCCCCCCCCCCCACCCCCCCCCCCCCCCACCCCCCCCCCCCCCCACCCCCCCCCCCCCCCACCCCCCCCCCCCCCCACCCCCCCCCCCCCCCACCCCCCCCCCCCCCCACCCCCCCCCCCCCCCACCCCCCCCCCCCCCCACCCCCCCCCCCCCCCACCCCCCCCCCCCCCCACCCCCCCCCCCCCCCACCCCCCCCCCCCCCCACCCCCCCCCCCCCCCACCCCCCCCCCCCCCCACCCCCCCCCCCCCCCACCCCCCCCCCCCCCCACCCCCCCCCCCCCCCACCCCCCCCCCCCCCCACCCCCCCCCCCCCCCACCCCCCCCCCCCCCCACCCCCCCCCCCCCCCACCCCCCCCCCCCCCCACCCCCCCCCCCCCCCACCCCCCCCCCCCCCCACCCCCCCCCCCCCCCACCCCCCCCCCCCCCCACCCCCCCCCCCCCCCACCCCCCCCCCCCCCCACCCCCCCCCCCCCCCACCCCCCCCCCCCCCCACCCCCCCCCCCCCCCACCCCCCCCCCCCCCCACCCCCCCCCCCCCCCACCCCCCCCCCCCCCCACCCCCCCCCCCCCCCACCCCCCCCCCCCCCCACCCCCCCCCCCCCCCACCCCCCCCCCCCCCCACCCCCCCCCCCCCCCACCCCCCCCCCCCCCCACCCCCCCCCCCCCCCACCCCCCCCCCCCCCCACCCCCCCCCCCCCCCACCCCCCCCCCCCCCCACCCCCCCCCCCCCCCACCCCCCCCCCCCCCCACCCCCCCCCCCCCCCACCCCCCCCCCCCCCCACCCCCCCCCCCCCCCACCCCCCCCCCCCCCCACCCCCCCCCCCCCCCACCCCCCCCCCCCCCCACCCCCCCCCCCCCCCACCCCCCCCCCCCCCCACCCCCCCCCCCCCCCACCCCCCCCCCCCCCCACCCCCCCCCCCCCCCACCCCCCCCCCCCCCCACCCCCCCCCCCCCCCACCCCCCCCCCCCCCCACCCCCCCCCCCCCCCACCCCCCCCCCCCCCCACCCCCCCCCCCCCCCACCCCCCCCCCCCCCCACCCCCCCCCCCCCCCACCCCCCCCCCCCCCCACCCCCCCCCCCCCCCACCCCCCCCCCCCCCCACCCCCCCCCCCCCCCACCCCCCCCCCCCCCCACCCCCCCCCCCCCCCACCCCCCCCCCCCCCCACCCCCCCCCCCCCCCACCCCCCCCCCCCCCCACCCCCCCCCCCCCCCACCCCCCCCCCCCCCCACCCCCCCCCCCCCCCACCCCCCCCCCCCCCCACCCCCCCCCCCCCCCACCCCCCCCCCCCCCCACCCCCCCCCCCCCCCACCCCCCCCCCCCCCCACCCCCCCCCCCCCCCACCCCCCCCCCCCCCCACCCCCCCCCCCCCCCACCCCCCCCCCCCCCCACCCCCCCCCCCCCCCACCCCCCCCCCCCCCCACCCCCCCCCCCCCCCACCCCCCCCCCCCCCCACCCCCCCCCCCCCCCACCCCCCCCCCCCCCCACCCCCCCCCCCCCCCACCCCCCCCCCCCCCCACCCCCCCCCCCCCCCACCCCCCCCCCCCCCCACCCCCCCCCCCCCCCACCCCCCCCCCCCCCCACCCCCCCCCCCCCCCACCCCCCCCCCCCCCCACCCCCCCCCCCCCCCACCCCCCCCCCCCCCCACCCCCCCCCCCCCCCACCCCCCCCCCCCCCCACCCCCCCCCCCCCCCACCCCCCCCCCCCCCCACCCCCCCCCCCCCCCACCCCCCCCCCCCCCCACCCCCCCCCCCCCCCACCCCCCCCCCCCCCCACCCCCCCCCCCCCCCACCCCCCCCCCCCCCCACCCCCCCCCCCCCCCACCCCCCCCCCCCCCCACCCCCCCCCCCCCCCACCCCCCCCCCCCCCCACCCCCCCCCCCCCCCACCCCCCCCCCCCCCCACCCCCCCCCCCCCCCACCCCCCCCCCCCCCCACCCCCCCCCCCCCCCACCCCCCCCCCCCCCCACCCCCCCCCCCCCCCACCCCCCCCCCCCCCCACCCCCCCCCCCCCCCACCCCCCCCCCCCCCCACCCCCCCCCCCCCCCACCCCCCCCCCCCCCCACCCCCCCCCCCCCCCACCCCCCCCCCCCCCCACCCCCCCCCCCCCCCACCCCCCCCCCCCCCCACCCCCCCCCCCCCCCACCCCCCCCCCCCCCCACCCCCCCCCCCCCCCACCCCCCCCCCCCCCCACCCCCCCCCCCCCCCACCCCCCCCCCCCCCCACCCCCCCCCCCCCCCACCCCCCCCCCCCCCCACCCCCCCCCCCCCCCACCCCCCCCCCCCCCCACCCCCCCCCCCCCCCACCCCCCCCCCCCCCCACCCCCCCCCCCCCCCACCCCCCCCCCCCCCCACCCCCCCCCCCCCCCACCCCCCCCCCCCCCCACCCCCCCCCCCCCCCACCCCCCCCCCCCCCCACCCCCCCCCCCCCCCACCCCCCCCCCCCCCCACCCCCCCCCCCCCCCACCCCCCCCCCCCCCCACCCCCCCCCCCCCCCACCCCCCCCCCCCCCCACCCCCCCCCCCCCCCACCCCCCCCCCCCCCCACCCCCCCCCCCCCCCACCCCCCCCCCCCCCCACCCCCCCCCCCCCCCACCCCCCCCCCCCCCCACCCCCCCCCCCCCCCACCCCCCCCCCCCCCCACCCCCCCCCCCCCCCACCCCCCCCCCCCCCCACCCCCCCCCCCCCCCACCCCCCCCCCCCCCCACCCCCCCCCCCCCCCACCCCCCCCCCCCCCCACCCCCCCCCCCCCCCACCCCCCCCCCCCCCCACCCCCCCCCCCCCCCACCCCCCCCCCCCCCCACCCCCCCCCCCCCCCACCCCCCCCCCCCCCCACCCCCCCCCCCCCCCACCCCCCCCCCCCCCCACCCCCCCCCCCCCCCACCCCCCCCCCCCCCCACCCCCCCCCCCCCCCACCCCCCCCCCCCCCCACCCCCCCCCCCCCCCACCCCCCCCCCCCCCCACCCCCCCCCCCCCCCACCCCCCCCCCCCCCCACCCCCCCCCCCCCCCACCCCCCCCCCCCCCCACCCCCCCCCCCCCCCACCCCCCCCCCCCCCCACCCCCCCCCCCCCCCACCCCCCCCCCCCCCCACCCCCCCCCCCCCCCACCCCCCCCCCCCCCCACCCCCCCCCCCCCCCACCCCCCCCCCCCCCCACCCCCCCCCCCCCCCACCCCCCCCCCCCCCCACCCCCCCCCCCCCCCACCCCCCCCCCCCCCCACCCCCCCCCCCCCCCACCCCCCCCCCCCCCCACCCCCCCCCCCCCCCACCCCCCCCCCCCCCCACCCCCCCCCCCCCCCACCCCCCCCCCCCCCCACCCCCCCCCCCCCCCACCCCCCCCCCCCCCCACCCCCCCCCCCCCCCACCCCCCCCCCCCCCCACCCCCCCCCCCCCCCACCCCCCCCCCCCCCCACCCCCCCCCCCCCCCACCCCCCCCCCCCCCCACCCCCCCCCCCCCCCACCCCCCCCCCCCCCCACCCCCCCCCCCCCCCACCCCCCCCCCCCCCCACCCCCCCCCCCCCCCACCCCCCCCCCCCCCCACCCCCCCCCCCCCCCACCCCCCCCCCCCCCCACCCCCCCCCCCCCCCACCCCCCCCCCCCCCCACCCCCCCCCCCCCCCACCCCCCCCCCCCCCCACCCCCCCCCCCCCCCACCCCCCCCCCCCCCCACCCCCCCCCCCCCCCACCCCCCCCCCCCCCCACCCCCCCCCCCCCCCACCCCCCCCCCCCCCCACCCCCCCCCCCCCCCACCCCCCCCCCCCCCCACCCCCCCCCCCCCCCACCCCCCCCCCCCCCCACCCCCCCCCCCCCCCACCCCCCCCCCCCCCCACCCCCCCCCCCCCCCACCCCCCCCCCCCCCCACCCCCCCCCCCCCCCACCCCCCCCCCCCCCCACCCCCCCCCCCCCCCACCCCCCCCCCCCCCCACCCCCCCCCCCCCCCACCCCCCCCCCCCCCCACCCCCCCCCCCCCCCACCCCCCCCCCCCCCCACCCCCCCCCCCCCCCACCCCCCCCCCCCCCCACCCCCCCCCCCCCCCACCCCCCCCCCCCCCCACCCCCCCCCCCCCCCACCCCCCCCCCCCCCCACCCCCCCCCCCCCCCACCCCCCCCCCCCCCCACCCCCCCCCCCCCCCACCCCCCCCCCCCCCCACCCCCCCCCCCCCCCACCCCCCCCCCCCCCCACCCCCCCCCCCCCCCACCCCCCCCCCCCCCCACCCCCCCCCCCCCCCACCCCCCCCCCCCCCCACCCCCCCCCCCCCCCACCCCCCCCCCCCCCCACCCCCCCCCCCCCCCACCCCCCCCCCCCCCCACCCCCCCCCCCCCCCACCCCCCCCCCCCCCCACCCCCCCCCCCCCCCACCCCCCCCCCCCCCCACCCCCCCCCCCCCCCACCCCCCCCCCCCCCCACCCCCCCCCCCCCCCACCCCCCCCCCCCCCCACCCCCCCCCCCCCCCACCCCCCCCCCCCCCCACCCCCCCCCCCCCCCACCCCCCCCCCCCCCCACCCCCCCCCCCCCCCACCCCCCCCCCCCCCCACCCCCCCCCCCCCCCACCCCCCCCCCCCCCCACCCCCCCCCCCCCCCACCCCCCCCCCCCCCCACCCCCCCCCCCCCCCACCCCCCCCCCCCCCCACCCCCCCCCCCCCCCACCCCCCCCCCCCCCCACCCCCCCCCCCCCCCACCCCCCCCCCCCCCCACCCCCCCCCCCCCCCACCCCCCCCCCCCCCCACCCCCCCCCCCCCCCACCCCCCCCCCCCCCCACCCCCCCCCCCCCCCACCCCCCCCCCCCCCCACCCCCCCCCCCCCCCACCCCCCCCCCCCCCCACCCCCCCCCCCCCCCACCCCCCCCCCCCCCCACCCCCCCCCCCCCCCACCCCCCCCCCCCCCCACCCCCCCCCCCCCCCACCCCCCCCCCCCCCCACCCCCCCCCCCCCCCACCCCCCCCCCCCCCCACCCCCCCCCCCCCCCACCCCCCCCCCCCCCCACCCCCCCCCCCCCCCACCCCCCCCCCCCCCCACCCCCCCCCCCCCCCACCCCCCCCCCCCCCCACCCCCCCCCCCCCCCACCCCCCCCCCCCCCCACCCCCCCCCCCCCCCACCCCCCCCCCCCCCCACCCCCCCCCCCCCCCACCCCCCCCCCCCCCCACCCCCCCCCCCCCCCACCCCCCCCCCCCCCCACCCCCCCCCCCCCCCACCCCCCCCCCCCCCCACCCCCCCCCCCCCCCACCCCCCCCCCCCCCCACCCCCCCCCCCCCCCACCCCCCCCCCCCCCCACCCCCCCCCCCCCCCACCCCCCCCCCCCCCCACCCCCCCCCCCCCCCACCCCCCCCCCCCCCCACCCCCCCCCCCCCCCACCCCCCCCCCCCCCCACCCCCCCCCCCCCCCACCCCCCCCCCCCCCCACCCCCCCCCCCCCCCACCCCCCCCCCCCCCCACCCCCCCCCCCCCCCACCCCCCCCCCCCCCCACCCCCCCCCCCCCCCACCCCCCCCCCCCCCCACCCCCCCCCCCCCCCACCCCCCCCCCCCCCCACCCCCCCCCCCCCCCACCCCCCCCCCCCCCCACCCCCCCCCCCCCCCACCCCCCCCCCCCCCCACCCCCCCCCCCCCCCACCCCCCCCCCCCCCCACCCCCCCCCCCCCCCACCCCCCCCCCCCCCCACCCCCCCCCCCCCCCACCCCCCCCCCCCCCCACCCCCCCCCCCCCCCACCCCCCCCCCCCCCCACCCCCCCCCCCCCCCACCCCCCCCCCCCCCCACCCCCCCCCCCCCCCACCCCCCCCCCCCCCCACCCCCCCCCCCCCCCACCCCCCCCCCCCCCCACCCCCCCCCCCCCCCACCCCCCCCCCCCCCCACCCCCCCCCCCCCCCACCCCCCCCCCCCCCCACCCCCCCCCCCCCCCACCCCCCCCCCCCCCCACCCCCCCCCCCCCCCACCCCCCCCCCCCCCCACCCCCCCCCCCCCCCACCCCCCCCCCCCCCCACCCCCCCCCCCCCCCACCCCCCCCCCCCCCCACCCCCCCCCCCCCCCACCCCCCCCCCCCCCCACCCCCCCCCCCCCCCACCCCCCCCCCCCCCCACCCCCCCCCCCCCCCACCCCCCCCCCCCCCCACCCCCCCCCCCCCCCACCCCCCCCCCCCCCCACCCCCCCCCCCCCCCACCCCCCCCCCCCCCCACCCCCCCCCCCCCCCACCCCCCCCCCCCCCCACCCCCCCCCCCCCCCACCCCCCCCCCCCCCCACCCCCCCCCCCCCCCACCCCCCCCCCCCCCCACCCCCCCCCCCCCCCACCCCCCCCCCCCCCCACCCCCCCCCCCCCCCACCCCCCCCCCCCCCCACCCCCCCCCCCCCCCACCCCCCCCCCCCCCCACCCCCCCCCCCCCCCACCCCCCCCCCCCCCCACCCCCCCCCCCCCCCACCCCCCCCCCCCCCCACCCCCCCCCCCCCCCACCCCCCCCCCCCCCCACCCCCCCCCCCCCCCACCCCCCCCCCCCCCCACCCCCCCCCCCCCCCACCCCCCCCCCCCCCCACCCCCCCCCCCCCCCACCCCCCCCCCCCCCCACCCCCCCCCCCCCCCACCCCCCCCCCCCCCCACCCCCCCCCCCCCCCACCCCCCCCCCCCCCCACCCCCCCCCCCCCCCACCCCCCCCCCCCCCCACCCCCCCCCCCCCCCACCCCCCCCCCCCCCCACCCCCCCCCCCCCCCACCCCCCCCCCCCCCCACCCCCCCCCCCCCCCACCCCCCCCCCCCCCCACCCCCCCCCCCCCCCACCCCCCCCCCCCCCCACCCCCCCCCCCCCCCACCCCCCCCCCCCCCCACCCCCCCCCCCCCCCACCCCCCCCCCCCCCCACCCCCCCCCCCCCCCACCCCCCCCCCCCCCCACCCCCCCCCCCCCCCACCCCCCCCCCCCCCCACCCCCCCCCCCCCCCACCCCCCCCCCCCCCCACCCCCCCCCCCCCCCACCCCCCCCCCCCCCCACCCCCCCCCCCCCCCACCCCCCCCCCCCCCCACCCCCCCCCCCCCCCACCCCCCCCCCCCCCCACCCCCCCCCCCCCCCACCCCCCCCCCCCCCCACCCCCCCCCCCCCCCACCCCCCCCCCCCCCCACCCCCCCCCCCCCCCACCCCCCCCCCCCCCCACCCCCCCCCCCCCCCACCCCCCCCCCCCCCCACCCCCCCCCCCCCCCACCCCCCCCCCCCCCCACCCCCCCCCCCCCCCACCCCCCCCCCCCCCCACCCCCCCCCCCCCCCACCCCCCCCCCCCCCCACCCCCCCCCCCCCCCACCCCCCCCCCCCCCCACCCCCCCCCCCCCCCACCCCCCCCCCCCCCCACCCCCCCCCCCCCCCACCCCCCCCCCCCCCCACCCCCCCCCCCCCCCACCCCCCCCCCCCCCCACCCCCCCCCCCCCCCACCCCCCCCCCCCCCCACCCCCCCCCCCCCCCACCCCCCCCCCCCCCCACCCCCCCCCCCCCCCACCCCCCCCCCCCCCCACCCCCCCCCCCCCCCACCCCCCCCCCCCCCCACCCCCCCCCCCCCCCACCCCCCCCCCCCCCCACCCCCCCCCCCCCCCACCCCCCCCCCCCCCCACCCCCCCCCCCCCCCACCCCCCCCCCCCCCCACCCCCCCCCCCCCCCACCCCCCCCCCCCCCCACCCCCCCCCCCCCCCACCCCCCCCCCCCCCCACCCCCCCCCCCCCCCACCCCCCCCCCCCCCCACCCCCCCCCCCCCCCACCCCCCCCCCCCCCCACCCCCCCCCCCCCCCACCCCCCCCCCCCCCCACCCCCCCCCCCCCCCACCCCCCCCCCCCCCCACCCCCCCCCCCCCCCACCCCCCCCCCCCCCCACCCCCCCCCCCCCCCACCCCCCCCCCCCCCCACCCCCCCCCCCCCCCACCCCCCCCCCCCCCCACCCCCCCCCCCCCCCACCCCCCCCCCCCCCCACCCCCCCCCCCCCCCACCCCCCCCCCCCCCCACCCCCCCCCCCCCCCACCCCCCCCCCCCCCCACCCCCCCCCCCCCCCACCCCCCCCCCCCCCCACCCCCCCCCCCCCCCACCCCCCCCCCCCCCCACCCCCCCCCCCCCCCACCCCCCCCCCCCCCCACCCCCCCCCCCCCCCACCCCCCCCCCCCCCCACCCCCCCCCCCCCCCACCCCCCCCCCCCCCCACCCCCCCCCCCCCCCACCCCCCCCCCCCCCCACCCCCCCCCCCCCCCACCCCCCCCCCCCCCCACCCCCCCCCCCCCCCACCCCCCCCCCCCCCCACCCCCCCCCCCCCCCACCCCCCCCCCCCCCCACCCCCCCCCCCCCCCACCCCCCCCCCCCCCCACCCCCCCCCCCCCCCACCCCCCCCCCCCCCCACCCCCCCCCCCCCCCACCCCCCCCCCCCCCCACCCCCCCCCCCCCCCACCCCCCCCCCCCCCCACCCCCCCCCCCCCCCACCCCCCCCCCCCCCCACCCCCCCCCCCCCCCACCCCCCCCCCCCCCCACCCCCCCCCCCCCCCACCCCCCCCCCCCCCCACCCCCCCCCCCCCCCACCCCCCCCCCCCCCCACCCCCCCCCCCCCCCACCCCCCCCCCCCCCCACCCCCCCCCCCCCCCACCCCCCCCCCCCCCCACCCCCCCCCCCCCCCACCCCCCCCCCCCCCCACCCCCCCCCCCCCCCACCCCCCCCCCCCCCCACCCCCCCCCCCCCCCACCCCCCCCCCCCCCCACCCCCCCCCCCCCCCACCCCCCCCCCCCCCCACCCCCCCCCCCCCCCACCCCCCCCCCCCCCCACCCCCCCCCCCCCCCACCCCCCCCCCCCCCCACCCCCCCCCCCCCCCACCCCCCCCCCCCCCCACCCCCCCCCCCCCCCACCCCCCCCCCCCCCCACCCCCCCCCCCCCCCACCCCCCCCCCCCCCCACCCCCCCCCCCCCCCACCCCCCCCCCCCCCCACCCCCCCCCCCCCCCACCCCCCCCCCCCCCCACCCCCCCCCCCCCCCACCCCCCCCCCCCCCCACCCCCCCCCCCCCCCACCCCCCCCCCCCCCCACCCCCCCCCCCCCCCACCCCCCCCCCCCCCCACCCCCCCCCCCCCCCACCCCCCCCCCCCCCCACCCCCCCCCCCCCCCACCCCCCCCCCCCCCCACCCCCCCCCCCCCCCACCCCCCCCCCCCCCCACCCCCCCCCCCCCCCACCCCCCCCCCCCCCCACCCCCCCCCCCCCCCACCCCCCCCCCCCCCCACCCCCCCCCCCCCCCACCCCCCCCCCCCCCCACCCCCCCCCCCCCCCACCCCCCCCCCCCCCCACCCCCCCCCCCCCCCACCCCCCCCCCCCCCCACCCCCCCCCCCCCCCACCCCCCCCCCCCCCCACCCCCCCCCCCCCCCACCCCCCCCCCCCCCCACCCCCCCCCCCCCCCACCCCCCCCCCCCCCCACCCCCCCCCCCCCCCACCCCCCCCCCCCCCCACCCCCCCCCCCCCCCACCCCCCCCCCCCCCCACCCCCCCCCCCCCCCACCCCCCCCCCCCCCCACCCCCCCCCCCCCCCACCCCCCCCCCCCCCCACCCCCCCCCCCCCCCACCCCCCCCCCCCCCCACCCCCCCCCCCCCCCACCCCCCCCCCCCCCCACCCCCCCCCCCCCCCACCCCCCCCCCCCCCCACCCCCCCCCCCCCCCACCCCCCCCCCCCCCCACCCCCCCCCCCCCCCACCCCCCCCCCCCCCCACCCCCCCCCCCCCCCACCCCCCCCCCCCCCCACCCCCCCCCCCCCCCACCCCCCCCCCCCCCCACCCCCCCCCCCCCCCACCCCCCCCCCCCCCCACCCCCCCCCCCCCCCACCCCCCCCCCCCCCCACCCCCCCCCCCCCCCACCCCCCCCCCCCCCCACCCCCCCCCCCCCCCACCCCCCCCCCCCCCCACCCCCCCCCCCCCCCACCCCCCCCCCCCCCCACCCCCCCCCCCCCCCACCCCCCCCCCCCCCCACCCCCCCCCCCCCCCACCCCCCCCCCCCCCCACCCCCCCCCCCCCCCACCCCCCCCCCCCCCCACCCCCCCCCCCCCCCACCCCCCCCCCCCCCCACCCCCCCCCCCCCCCACCCCCCCCCCCCCCCACCCCCCCCCCCCCCCACCCCCCCCCCCCCCCACCCCCCCCCCCCCCCACCCCCCCCCCCCCCCACCCCCCCCCCCCCCCACCCCCCCCCCCCCCCACCCCCCCCCCCCCCCACCCCCCCCCCCCCCCACCCCCCCCCCCCCCCACCCCCCCCCCCCCCCACCCCCCCCCCCCCCCACCCCCCCCCCCCCCCACCCCCCCCCCCCCCCACCCCCCCCCCCCCCCACCCCCCCCCCCCCCCACCCCCCCCCCCCCCCACCCCCCCCCCCCCCCACCCCCCCCCCCCCCCACCCCCCCCCCCCCCCACCCCCCCCCCCCCCCACCCCCCCCCCCCCCCACCCCCCCCCCCCCCCACCCCCCCCCCCCCCCACCCCCCCCCCCCCCCACCCCCCCCCCCCCCCACCCCCCCCCCCCCCCACCCCCCCCCCCCCCCACCCCCCCCCCCCCCCACCCCCCCCCCCCCCCACCCCCCCCCCCCCCCACCCCCCCCCCCCCCCACCCCCCCCCCCCCCCACCCCCCCCCCCCCCCACCCCCCCCCCCCCCCACCCCCCCCCCCCCCCACCCCCCCCCCCCCCCACCCCCCCCCCCCCCCACCCCCCCCCCCCCCCACCCCCCCCCCCCCCCACCCCCCCCCCCCCCCACCCCCCCCCCCCCCCACCCCCCCCCCCCCCCACCCCCCCCCCCCCCCACCCCCCCCCCCCCCCACCCCCCCCCCCCCCCACCCCCCCCCCCCCCCACCCCCCCCCCCCCCCACCCCCCCCCCCCCCCACCCCCCCCCCCCCCCACCCCCCCCCCCCCCCACCCCCCCCCCCCCCCACCCCCCCCCCCCCCCACCCCCCCCCCCCCCCACCCCCCCCCCCCCCCACCCCCCCCCCCCCCCACCCCCCCCCCCCCCCACCCCCCCCCCCCCCCACCCCCCCCCCCCCCCACCCCCCCCCCCCCCCACCCCCCCCCCCCCCCACCCCCCCCCCCCCCCACCCCCCCCCCCCCCCACCCCCCCCCCCCCCCACCCCCCCCCCCCCCCACCCCCCCCCCCCCCCACCCCCCCCCCCCCCCACCCCCCCCCCCCCCCACCCCCCCCCCCCCCCACCCCCCCCCCCCCCCACCCCCCCCCCCCCCCACCCCCCCCCCCCCCCACCCCCCCCCCCCCCCACCCCCCCCCCCCCCCACCCCCCCCCCCCCCCACCCCCCCCCCCCCCCACCCCCCCCCCCCCCCACCCCCCCCCCCCCCCACCCCCCCCCCCCCCCACCCCCCCCCCCCCCCACCCCCCCCCCCCCCCACCCCCCCCCCCCCCCACCCCCCCCCCCCCCCACCCCCCCCCCCCCCCACCCCCCCCCCCCCCCACCCCCCCCCCCCCCCACCCCCCCCCCCCCCCACCCCCCCCCCCCCCCACCCCCCCCCCCCCCCACCCCCCCCCCCCCCCACCCCCCCCCCCCCCCACCCCCCCCCCCCCCCACCCCCCCCCCCCCCCACCCCCCCCCCCCCCCACCCCCCCCCCCCCCCACCCCCCCCCCCCCCCACCCCCCCCCCCCCCCACCCCCCCCCCCCCCCACCCCCCCCCCCCCCCACCCCCCCCCCCCCCCACCCCCCCCCCCCCCCACCCCCCCCCCCCCCCACCCCCCCCCCCCCCCACCCCCCCCCCCCCCCACCCCCCCCCCCCCCCACCCCCCCCCCCCCCCACCCCCCCCCCCCCCCACCCCCCCCCCCCCCCACCCCCCCCCCCCCCCACCCCCCCCCCCCCCCACCCCCCCCCCCCCCCACCCCCCCCCCCCCCCACCCCCCCCCCCCCCCACCCCCCCCCCCCCCCACCCCCCCCCCCCCCCACCCCCCCCCCCCCCCACCCCCCCCCCCCCCCACCCCCCCCCCCCCCCACCCCCCCCCCCCCCCACCCCCCCCCCCCCCCACCCCCCCCCCCCCCCACCCCCCCCCCCCCCCACCCCCCCCCCCCCCCACCCCCCCCCCCCCCCACCCCCCCCCCCCCCCACCCCCCCCCCCCCCCACCCCCCCCCCCCCCCACCCCCCCCCCCCCCCACCCCCCCCCCCCCCCACCCCCCCCCCCCCCCACCCCCCCCCCCCCCCACCCCCCCCCCCCCCCACCCCCCCCCCCCCCCACCCCCCCCCCCCCCCACCCCCCCCCCCCCCCACCCCCCCCCCCCCCCACCCCCCCCCCCCCCCACCCCCCCCCCCCCCCACCCCCCCCCCCCCCCACCCCCCCCCCCCCCCACCCCCCCCCCCCCCCACCCCCCCCCCCCCCCACCCCCCCCCCCCCCCACCCCCCCCCCCCCCCACCCCCCCCCCCCCCCACCCCCCCCCCCCCCCACCCCCCCCCCCCCCCACCCCCCCCCCCCCCCACCCCCCCCCCCCCCCACCCCCCCCCCCCCCCACCCCCCCCCCCCCCCACCCCCCCCCCCCCCCACCCCCCCCCCCCCCCACCCCCCCCCCCCCCCACCCCCCCCCCCCCCCACCCCCCCCCCCCCCCACCCCCCCCCCCCCCCACCCCCCCCCCCCCCCACCCCCCCCCCCCCCCACCCCCCCCCCCCCCCACCCCCCCCCCCCCCCACCCCCCCCCCCCCCCACCCCCCCCCCCCCCCACCCCCCCCCCCCCCCACCCCCCCCCCCCCCCACCCCCCCCCCCCCCCACCCCCCCCCCCCCCCACCCCCCCCCCCCCCCACCCCCCCCCCCCCCCACCCCCCCCCCCCCCCACCCCCCCCCCCCCCCACCCCCCCCCCCCCCCACCCCCCCCCCCCCCCACCCCCCCCCCCCCCCACCCCCCCCCCCCCCCACCCCCCCCCCCCCCCACCCCCCCCCCCCCCCACCCCCCCCCCCCCCCACCCCCCCCCCCCCCCACCCCCCCCCCCCCCCACCCCCCCCCCCCCCCACCCCCCCCCCCCCCCACCCCCCCCCCCCCCCACCCCCCCCCCCCCCCACCCCCCCCCCCCCCCACCCCCCCCCCCCCCCACCCCCCCCCCCCCCCACCCCCCCCCCCCCCCACCCCCCCCCCCCCCCACCCCCCCCCCCCCCCACCCCCCCCCCCCCCCACCCCCCCCCCCCCCCACCCCCCCCCCCCCCCACCCCCCCCCCCCCCCACCCCCCCCCCCCCCCACCCCCCCCCCCCCCCACCCCCCCCCCCCCCCACCCCCCCCCCCCCCCACCCCCCCCCCCCCCCACCCCCCCCCCCCCCCACCCCCCCCCCCCCCCACCCCCCCCCCCCCCCACCCCCCCCCCCCCCCACCCCCCCCCCCCCCCACCCCCCCCCCCCCCCACCCCCCCCCCCCCCCACCCCCCCCCCCCCCCACCCCCCCCCCCCCCCACCCCCCCCCCCCCCCACCCCCCCCCCCCCCCACCCCCCCCCCCCCCCACCCCCCCCCCCCCCCACCCCCCCCCCCCCCCACCCCCCCCCCCCCCCACCCCCCCCCCCCCCCACCCCCCCCCCCCCCCACCCCCCCCCCCCCCCACCCCCCCCCCCCCCCACCCCCCCCCCCCCCCACCCCCCCCCCCCCCCACCCCCCCCCCCCCCCACCCCCCCCCCCCCCCACCCCCCCCCCCCCCCACCCCCCCCCCCCCCCACCCCCCCCCCCCCCCACCCCCCCCCCCCCCCACCCCCCCCCCCCCCCACCCCCCCCCCCCCCCACCCCCCCCCCCCCCCACCCCCCCCCCCCCCCACCCCCCCCCCCCCCCACCCCCCCCCCCCCCCACCCCCCCCCCCCCCCACCCCCCCCCCCCCCCACCCCCCCCCCCCCCCACCCCCCCCCCCCCCCACCCCCCCCCCCCCCCACCCCCCCCCCCCCCCACCCCCCCCCCCCCCCACCCCCCCCCCCCCCCACCCCCCCCCCCCCCCACCCCCCCCCCCCCCCACCCCCCCCCCCCCCCACCCCCCCCCCCCCCCACCCCCCCCCCCCCCCACCCCCCCCCCCCCCCACCCCCCCCCCCCCCCACCCCCCCCCCCCCCCACCCCCCCCCCCCCCCACCCCCCCCCCCCCCCACCCCCCCCCCCCCCCACCCCCCCCCCCCCCCACCCCCCCCCCCCCCCACCCCCCCCCCCCCCCACCCCCCCCCCCCCCCACCCCCCCCCCCCCCCACCCCCCCCCCCCCCCACCCCCCCCCCCCCCCACCCCCCCCCCCCCCCACCCCCCCCCCCCCCCACCCCCCCCCCCCCCCACCCCCCCCCCCCCCCACCCCCCCCCCCCCCCACCCCCCCCCCCCCCCACCCCCCCCCCCCCCCACCCCCCCCCCCCCCCACCCCCCCCCCCCCCCACCCCCCCCCCCCCCCACCCCCCCCCCCCCCCACCCCCCCCCCCCCCCACCCCCCCCCCCCCCCACCCCCCCCCCCCCCCACCCCCCCCCCCCCCCACCCCCCCCCCCCCCCACCCCCCCCCCCCCCCACCCCCCCCCCCCCCCACCCCCCCCCCCCCCCACCCCCCCCCCCCCCCACCCCCCCCCCCCCCCACCCCCCCCCCCCCCCACCCCCCCCCCCCCCCACCCCCCCCCCCCCCCACCCCCCCCCCCCCCCACCCCCCCCCCCCCCCACCCCCCCCCCCCCCCACCCCCCCCCCCCCCCACCCCCCCCCCCCCCCACCCCCCCCCCCCCCCACCCCCCCCCCCCCCCACCCCCCCCCCCCCCCACCCCCCCCCCCCCCCACCCCCCCCCCCCCCCACCCCCCCCCCCCCCCACCCCCCCCCCCCCCCACCCCCCCCCCCCCCCACCCCCCCCCCCCCCCACCCCCCCCCCCCCCCACCCCCCCCCCCCCCCACCCCCCCCCCCCCCCACCCCCCCCCCCCCCCACCCCCCCCCCCCCCCACCCCCCCCCCCCCCCACCCCCCCCCCCCCCCACCCCCCCCCCCCCCCACCCCCCCCCCCCCCCACCCCCCCCCCCCCCCACCCCCCCCCCCCCCCACCCCCCCCCCCCCCCACCCCCCCCCCCCCCCACCCCCCCCCCCCCCCACCCCCCCCCCCCCCCACCCCCCCCCCCCCCCACCCCCCCCCCCCCCCACCCCCCCCCCCCCCCACCCCCCCCCCCCCCCACCCCCCCCCCCCCCCACCCCCCCCCCCCCCCACCCCCCCCCCCCCCCACCCCCCCCCCCCCCCACCCCCCCCCCCCCCCACCCCCCCCCCCCCCCACCCCCCCCCCCCCCCACCCCCCCCCCCCCCCACCCCCCCCCCCCCCCACCCCCCCCCCCCCCCACCCCCCCCCCCCCCCACCCC
Organism: Sphaerodactylus townsendi; assembly: GCF_021028975.2. Lineage (NCBI taxonomy): Eukaryota > Metazoa > Chordata > Lepidosauria > Squamata > Sphaerodactylidae > Sphaerodactylus > Sphaerodactylus townsendi. The sequence goes on from NC_059427.1 coordinate 1,981,291, forward strand.
CCCCCCCCCCCACCCCCCCCCCCCCCCACCCCCCCCCCCCCCCACCCCCCCCCCCCCCCACCCCCCCCCCCCCCCACCCCCCCCCCCCCCCACCCCCCCCCCCCCCCACCCCCCCCCCCCCCCACCCCCCCCCCCCCCCACCCCCCCCCCCCCCCACCCCCCCCCCCCCCCACCCCCCCCCCCCCCCACCCCCCCCCCCCCCCACCCCCCCCCCCCCCCACCCCCCCCCCCCCCCACCCCCCCCCCCCCCCACCCCCCCCCCCCCCCACCCCCCCCCCCCCCCACCCCCCCCCCCCCCCACCCCCCCCCCCCCCCACCCCCCCCCCCCCCCACCCCCCCCCCCCCCCACCCCCCCCCCCCCCCACCCCCCCCCCCCCCCACCCCCCCCCCCCCCCACCCCCCCCCCCCCCCACCCCCCCCCCCCCCCACCCCCCCCCCCCCCCACCCCCCCCCCCCCCCACCCCCCCCCCCCCCCACCCCCCCCCCCCCCCACCCCCCCCCCCCCCCACCCCCCCCCCCCCCCACCCCCCCCCCCCCCCACCCCCCCCCCCCCCCACCCCCCCCCCCCCCCACCCCCCCCCCCCCCCACCCCCCCCCCCCCCCACCCCCCCCCCCCCCCACCCCCCCCCCCCCCCACCCCCCCCCCCCCCCACCCCCCCCCCCCCCCACCCCCCCCCCCCCCCACCCCCCCCCCCCCCCACCCCCCCCCCCCCCCACCCCCCCCCCCCCCCACCCCCCCCCCCCCCCACCCCCCCCCCCCCCCACCCCCCCCCCCCCCCACCCCCCCCCCCCCCCACCCCCCCCCCCCCCCACCCCCCCCCCCCCCCACCCCCCCCCCCCCCCACCCCCCCCCCCCCCCACCCCCCCCCCCCCCCACCCCCCCCCCCCCCCACCCCCCCCCCCCCCCACCCCCCCCCCCCCCCACCCCCCCCCCCCCCCACCCCCCCCCCCCCCCACCCCCCCCCCCCCCCACCCCCCCCCCCCCCCACCCCCCCCCCCCCCCACCCCCCCCCCCCCCCACCCCCCCCCCCCCCCACCCCCCCCCCCCCCCACCCCCCCCCCCCCCCACCCCCCCCCCCCCCCACCCCCCCCCCCCCCCACCCCCCCCCCCCCCCACCCCCCCCCCCCCCCACCCCCCCCCCCCCCCACCCCCCCCCCCCCCCACCCCCCCCCCCCCCCACCCCCCCCCCCCCCCACCCCCCCCCCCCCCCACCCCCCCCCCCCCCCACCCCCCCCCCCCCCCACCCCCCCCCCCCCCCACCCCCCCCCCCCCCCACCCCCCCCCCCCCCCACCCCCCCCCCCCCCCACCCCCCCCCCCCCCCACCCCCCCCCCCCCCCACCCCCCCCCCCCCCCACCCCCCCCCCCCCCCACCCCCCCCCCCCCCCACCCCCCCCCCCCCCCACCCCCCCCCCCCCCCACCCCCCCCCCCCCCCACCCCCCCCCCCCCCCACCCCCCCCCCCCCCCACCCCCCCCCCCCCCCACCCCCCCCCCCCCCCACCCCCCCCCCCCCCCACCCCCCCCCCCCCCCACCCCCCCCCCCCCCCACCCCCCCCCCCCCCCACCCCCCCCCCCCCCCACCCCCCCCCCCCCCCACCCCCCCCCCCCCCCACCCCCCCCCCCCCCCACCCCCCCCCCCCCCCACCCCCCCCCCCCCCCACCCCCCCCCCCCCCCACCCCCCCCCCCCCCCACCCCCCCCCCCCCCCACCCCCCCCCCCCCCCACCCCCCCCCCCCCCCACCCCCCCCCCCCCCCACCCCCCCCCCCCCCCACCCCCCCCCCCCCCCACCCCCCCCCCCCCCCACCCCCCCCCCCCCCCACCCCCCCCCCCCCCCACCCCCCCCCCCCCCCACCCCCCCCCCCCCCCACCCCCCCCCCCCCCCACCCCCCCCCCCCCCCACCCCCCCCCCCCCCCACCCCCCCCCCCCCCCACCCCCCCCCCCCCCCACCCCCCCCCCCCCCCACCCCCCCCCCCCCCCACCCCCCCCCCCCCCCACCCCCCCCCCCCCCCACCCCCCCCCCCCCCCACCCCCCCCCCCCCCCACCCCCCCCCCCCCCCACCCCCCCCCCCCCCCACCCCCCCCCCCCCCCACCCCCCCCCCCCCCCACCCCCCCCCCCCCCCACCCCCCCCCCCCCCCACCCCCCCCCCCCCCCACCCCCCCCCCCCCCCACCCCCCCCCCCCCCCACCCCCCCCCCCCCCCACCCCCCCCCCCCCCCACCCCCCCCCCCCCCCACCCCCCCCCCCCCCCACCCCCCCCCCCCCCCACCCCCCCCCCCCCCCACCCCCCCCCCCCCCCACCCCCCCCCCCCCCCACCCCCCCCCCCCCCCACCCCCCCCCCCCCCCACCCCCCCCCCCCCCCACCCCCCCCCCCCCCCACCCCCCCCCCCCCCCACCCCCCCCCCCCCCCACCCCCCCCCCCCCCCACCCCCCCCCCCCCCCACCCCCCCCCCCCCCCACCCCCCCCCCCCCCCACCCCCCCCCCCCCCCACCCCCCCCCCCCCCCACCCCCCCCCCCCCCCACCCCCCCCCCCCCCCACCCCCCCCCCCCCCCACCCCCCCCCCCCCCCACCCCCCCCCCCCCCCACCCCCCCCCCCCCCCACCCCCCCCCCCCCCCACCCCCCCCCCCCCCCACCCCCCCCCCCCCCCACCCCCCCCCCCCCCCACCCCCCCCCCCCCCCACCCCCCCCCCCCCCCACCCCCCCCCCCCCCCACCCCCCCCCCCCCCCACCCCCCCCCCCCCCCACCCCCCCCCCCCCCCACCCCCCCCCCCCCCCACCCCCCCCCCCCCCCACCCCCCCCCCCCCCCACCCCCCCCCCCCCCCACCCCCCCCCCCCCCCACCCCCCCCCCCCCCCACCCCCCCCCCCCCCCACCCCCCCCCCCCCCCACCCCCCCCCCCCCCCACCCCCCCCCCCCCCCACCCCCCCCCCCCCCCACCCCCCCCCCCCCCCACCCCCCCCCCCCCCCACCCCCCCCCCCCCCCACCCCCCCCCCCCCCCACCCCCCCCCCCCCCCACCCCCCCCCCCCCCCACCCCCCCCCCCCCCCACCCCCCCCCCCCCCCACCCCCCCCCCCCCCCACCCCCCCCCCCCCCCACCCCCCCCCCCCCCCACCCCCCCCCCCCCCCACCCCCCCCCCCCCCCACCCCCCCCCCCCCCCACCCCCCCCCCCCCCCACCCCCCCCCCCCCCCACCCCCCCCCCCCCCCACCCCCCCCCCCCCCCACCCCCCCCCCCCCCCACCCCCCCCCCCCCCCACCCCCCCCCCCCCCCACCCCCCCCCCCCCCCACCCCCCCCCCCCCCCACCCCCCCCCCCCCCCACCCCCCCCCCCCCCCACCCCCCCCCCCCCCCACCCCCCCCCCCCCCCACCCCCCCCCCCCCCCACCCCCCCCCCCCCCCACCCCCCCCCCCCCCCACCCCCCCCCCCCCCCACCCCCCCCCCCCCCCACCCCCCCCCCCCCCCACCCCCCCCCCCCCCCACCCCCCCCCCCCCCCACCCCCCCCCCCCCCCACCCCCCCCCCCCCCCACCCCCCCCCCCCCCCACCCCCCCCCCCCCCCACCCCCCCCCCCCCCCACCCCCCCCCCCCCCCACCCCCCCCCCCCCCCACCCCCCCCCCCCCCCACCCCCCCCCCCCCCCACCCCCCCCCCCCCCCACCCCCCCCCCCCCCCACCCCCCCCCCCCCCCACCCCCCCCCCCCCCCACCCCCCCCCCCCCCCACCCCCCCCCCCCCCCACCCCCCCCCCCCCCCACCCCCCCCCCCCCCCACCCCCCCCCCCCCCCACCCCCCCCCCCCCCCACCCCCCCCCCCCCCCACCCCCCCCCCCCCCCACCCCCCCCCCCCCCCACCCCCCCCCCCCCCCACCCCCCCCCCCCCCCACCCCCCCAATGCTCTCTTCTTTGTACTTTAAATCCTAAATTGCACCTGTGATCAATTTATAAAACCCATGACAAAAAAAAAGAACAGTCATTGAATTCCCTCAAAAATCTGTCTTGAGAAAGCTCCATAGGTTAGATAAAACAGCTTAAGCAATAACCTCCAAGTTAAAGCCTGCTGGAAAGAAATGTTTGTCCCAGCTCTGGCAAGATAGGAAGGCACCCTAAAATTGAGCTTCAAAGGGAGGATTGTTCACCAGATGAGCAGGTGCCTCACCGCCTCCCCCCGAAAATGCCCAGTGGTCTAGGCACTACCTTCCTCAACTCTGCAGACAGGGCCACAGAACACATGACTTGGGAGGCTGAACGTACCTCAGGGTGGATGGGGAGTTTCAACTTCAGTTTTGGTCTCCGTAGTTCAGGAATACAGCTCTGCTTCAGACTCTCCAGTGAATGCAATCAGTTCTGTGTTCGAATATCGGAAGTGTGGCCAGAGTTCCCCCCTGGTCCAGCCTCCCTTTTTACACAGTGGTCAACTAGAGTCCCCAGAATGTTCACAAGCACAGGAGCAGATCCAAAGCATCCCTGATCAGAGAGAGACTGCCTCTAAACATGGATGTTCCACTGACCCACCTTGGTGTATCAGTGTGGTGGATTCTAATCTGGAGCACTAGGTTTGATTCCCCACTCTTCCACCTGAGTGGCAGAAGCTTATCTGGTGAACCAGAGTTTCCGCACTCCTACATTCCTGCTGGGTGACCTTGAGCTAGTCACAGCTCTTCAGAACTCTCTCAGCCCCACCTACCTCACAAGGTGTCTGTTGTGGGAAGAGTAGGGGAAAGGAGTCTTTTTACAGAAGAGAAAGGTGGGGTATAAATCCAAACTATTATTCTCTTCTTGTCACTGCTAGAACTATAAATCAAGGAATAATTAACAACTGATTTAATGCAGGGCAGGATTTGTCTCCCATTCAAATGATTCCTGTTCTGTTGCTATCAAAAGCAGTTAATTGGCATCTTTATGTGACTTTGTTTTGCCTTAAAGGTCTTACCAGGCTTCTCTCTTCATTCCAGAGTCTGATGGTTCCCTGAATAAGTCCAAATATGAACCACAACACCTATTAGATGAAAAACAGCAGAAAAGAAACACTGCTAAAAACCAGAAGAGGGGAAACAAATGCTCTGCATCTGAAGATGCTGAATTCCAAGTGCCTGAAACCTGCCAAAAAATGAACACAGGGGGGAAACCTGATAACTTCTGGAAGAGCGGAAGGAGGTTATCTTGGAAGGGACACCATCCTAGTCATCAGCAACTCCACGGGAAGGAGGCACATAAATGCCTGGAGTGTGGAAAGAGCTTTCCTCAGAATAAAGAACTTAGGACCCATCATTGTATTCACACTGTGAAGAAACGCTATAAATGTTTGGATTGTGGAAAGAGCTTTGATTGGAGTTCACTGCTTACTGTTCATCAACGTATCCACACTGGGGAGAAACCATACAAATGCCTGGAATGTGGAAAAAGCTTTGCTCAGAGTGGCAGCCTGGCTGCTCATCGACGAATCCATACTGGGGAGAAACCATATAAATGCCTGGAATGTGGAAAGAGCTTTGCCCGGAATGGCAAACTCGCTGCTCATCAACGTGTCCACACTGGGGAGAAACCCTTTAAATGCTTGGAATGTGGAAAGAGCTTTGCTCAGAGAGGCAGCCTGACTGCTCATCAGCAAGTCCACACTGGGGAGAAACCACATAAATGCCTGGAATGTGGAAAGAGTTTTGCCCGGAATGACAAACTGATCGCTCATCAACGAATCCACACTGGGGAGAAACCATATAAATGCTTGGAATGTGGAAAGAGCTTTGCTTGGAGCATTACACTGGCTGCTCATAGACAAATCCATACTGGGGAGAAACCATATAAGTGTTTGGAGTGTGGTAAGAGCTTTGCTCAGAGTGGCAGCCTGGCTGCTCATCGGCGAATCCACACAGGGGAGAAACCATATAAATGCCTAGAGTGTGGAAAGAGCTTTGCTCAGAGCGGCAGCCTGGCTGCTCATCGACCAGTCCACACTGGGGAGAAACCTTATAAATGCCAAGAATGCGGAAAGAGCTTTGCCCAGAATAACAAACTGGTTGCTCATAAACAAATCCACACTGGAAAGAAACCATATAAATGCTTGGAGTGTGGAAAGACCTTTGCTCAGAGCGGCAGCCTGGCTGCTCATCGACATATTCACACTGAGGAGAAACCATATAAATGCCTGGAGTGTGGAAAGAGCTTTGCTCGGAACAACACACTGACTGCTCATCGACGAATCCACACTGGGGAGAAACCATATAAATGCTTGGAGTGTGGAAAGACTTTTGCTCAGAGTGGCAACCTGGCTGCTCATCGACAAATCCACTCTGGGGAGAAACCACATAAATGCTTGCAGTGTGGAAAGACCTTTGCCCAGAGTGCAGATCTCAGGGACCATCAATATAGCCACGCTGGGGAGAAACTATATAAATGCTTGGATTGTGGAAGGAGCTTTAGTCACAGACGCAATCTAGTTGCTCATCAGCGAATCCATACTGGAGAGAGATCATATATATGTCTGGAGTGTGGAAAGAGCTTTGGTCGAAGTACAGATCTTAAAGCCCATCTGCATATCCACACTGGGGAGGAACCGTTTTAATGCCTGGAATATGGATACAGCTTTGCTCAGTGAAAACTTAGCGGCTCATCAACAAATCCTTATTTGAGATATAAATGCTTGCAGTGTGGAAATAGGATGGAGTAAATGCAGAGGAGAGTGAGGAGAAGGATCAGGGGCCTGGTGACCCAGCCCTGTGAGGACTGGTTGAGGGATTTGGGAATGAAATTAATCTAATGGAATAAATAATTTTTTAAAACCCAATTTTGAAGACTAACAGTTCTGGAGAGCCCAAAGCTCCAGGTGTTGGAGCTGCCTAACTGTGGTCCCTTCTGCACATGCAGAATAATACATATTCAATCACAATTGTTTGAAAGTGGATTTTGCCATTCCGCACAGTAAAATCCAGCTTCAAAGTGCATTGAAAGTGGATTGAAAGTGCATTATTCTACATGTGTGGAAGGGGCCTCAACCTTGCAATTATGTATTTTTATAACCTACATCTTTCTCACCCACTAAAGCTCACAAGTTCCTGAGCAGGGGTTTCTCCAGTCAAGAGCAGAGTTGGAAACAAAGAACCTTGAAAGGAATTTTTGAGGTTAACTTGCCCAGCCCCCAGCTCAGTGCAGGAGGAGGCAGTTTAGAGAGCATCCTTAGACGGGATTCAGACAGACTTAAACAAGACATAGATATGCTCACCTTCTGCAGGGCTGCCCTATCAGCCTTCATGGATGATTCACCTGCCCCAGAGCCCCTTTTCAGTTAGGCGGGGGGGGGAGGGGGGCTTTACCTGGCTGTTACAAAGTATCAAAGAGGTGAAGAATAGATAGGAATAGTGGAGGTCATTGCAGGAAAGGTAATATTTACCTGATCTAGAAGAGAAAGCTCCAAGGAGACAGAGTCCATCACCTGTGTTGGATTCAAAGAGGAAAAGGGTGTTGGGTGTAGTGCAGCTGAACCAAAGTTAGTCCAGACTAGACTTGGCTATAGGAAAAATCAACCCTTCTGCTATGCTAACAAAGCTAATCTTCATACACAAAAGAGAGTTTTGGTTAAGAGAAAACAATGGACAATGTCTTGATGCGTCGATGCCAGGGAGTGCCCAGCTTTTGATTATCTTTAGATTGGAGTTGATGGAATTGCAACCCCCTTTCAGCTGCTTTCTCAGCCTCCTTCTCTGCTTCGCTCTCCTCTGCCTTCTCTGCTTTCCCCCTTTCAGCCACTTTCTCTGCCTCTGCCTTCTTCTCTGTGGCGGCTGGCCCCTGGTTCTCGGCGGGTGACTGCCAGTCAACCTGGGTGAGCTGGACAAGCTGCGGGATGGAGAGGTCGGTGGCAGAGACCTTGGGATTGGTGAGATGGGGGGTCAGTGGCAGAGACCCCCAAATAGCGCCTGACCGTATCTATTTTTATTTTTGAAATTTACCAGTAGCTGCTGCATTTCCCACCCTAGACTTATACTTGAGTCAATAAGTTTTCCCAGTTTTTTGTGGTAAAATTAGGTGCCACAACTTATATTCGGGTCGACTTATACATGAGTATATACGGTATGTATAAATGATGAGAAATTGATTACTAAAATGTATAAGATGTTAGGTGACTGATGCAAAAAAAACCCTGGCAAAAATGTATGAAGGTATATCTAATAACTTATGCTGATGCAGAATGCAGATTAGATAAAACAGAGGTAGATTATTTCTGTGCAGCAGAGTCTTCACAAGAATATATGTTTTTAATATGTGGGGGTTATGTACAGAGGCTAAATCCTTTTGGGACATGATACTCAAAGAAATAGAAAAGATATTGGAAAAAAAGAATAGTGAAAAAAAACTGAAGTTTTTGGGACTATTGAGAAATGACATCCCAAATCAGTACAGGCTGCTTTTCATGTATCTGTCTACTGCTGGAAGAACACTGTATGTGAAGAGATGGAGAGATGGAAAAATTCCAACACCGGAGGACTGTATACAGAAGGTCACAGAATATTTAGAAAATAGCAAAATTAACAACTTTATTAAGGGGACAGTAATACAAAGAAGTTAGCAGAAAACTGGAAACCTTTTACGGACTATTTACTGAAAAAATGGGGTAGAAGAGAAATAATTGCAGGATTTGAGATCTTAGACCCGTGGTGGCGAACCTTTGGCACTCCAGATGTTATGGACTACAATTCCCATCAGCCTACCAGCATGTGGAGGGCTGATGAATTGTAGTCGCATCTGGAGTAACAAAATTACCCTGTGAAAAGAAAGCAAGCCGATTGAGTTAGAATATTAGTAATGAGTGTGTAATTGATACATTATTTCATTTTAAATAGATGCATGAACCTAGAATGGATTAGAATTCAACAATGAGAAAGCAAGAAGTCATCATATGGTTTTATGGTGTGTAGTTTAGTTGGCTATAATAGGTTTAGTTATTGTAGAATTTATATTTTAAATTTCTGTGTGCGTGTATTCTTTTGAATTTCATATTTTTAATTTGTAATAGTGTAATGCTAGTGTGAAAGTGTATATTTTTTGTATGTTGAGAATCTAAAACCTATTTAAAAAGAAAACGTTCAAGTTGTTATAATTCTCAATCCGACAAACATTTCCCATGAGCAACCTTACAATTCCAAGTCAAGCTGAATCACGATGGCTACAAATCTGCAGAATTTGGGATCTCCGTTGCTCTTCAGAAAGGGAACTCAGGACCAATGCAGGTCTTAAATGCAGGTTTCAACCTGAAGAAAGCAGCCAGTCCAAAATTTTCACTGACCCAAGGGCAGGTCTACTTCTTCCTGTCTGCCCTCTTCAACAGCTCCTGCTGCTTCAGTTCTCTTTTGATGGACCTTCTTGTCTTATGCCATCATAGATGACCCACTGCTTTGATTGCCACATGTATTGGTGTCCCTTAAGTGAATTCCATAAAGAAGGACCTTCTGGGTGCGGGGTGGGGGTGGGGTATTTCTCCCCTTTTCTGTGTCTGTGGAAAGTTAACGAGCCTCTTCTTTTGCCTTTTCAGAAACGGCCTTTCTGCTGCTTCTAGAGTATAATTCCAACCTACATCATGATTAAGATGCCTGGAGTGGATCTGCTCTACCTCTGAGTCTGCTCTGCCTCCCCCTTTAGCCATAACTTTTCTTGCAAATATTGGAGGAATGGGCCTCATTGCTGGGCATGATTTCCAAACCTAGGATGCACAGGGACGCAGGGATCCCGAAATACTTTCAGTGTTCATAGTGGGAGCTGGATTTAAACAATCTCTAAATCGACCAGACATCCCAAAGCTTTCTAGTGTCTCAGCTCCGCCTCCATTAGCCAAGTGGAGAACTGGATTTATTTCCCCATTCCTGGGTTTGGTGGGTGACTTTGGGCCTGTCATGGTTCTCTCAGAACTCTCTCAGCCACACCAACATCACGAGGGGTCTGTTGTGGGAAGAGGAACGGAAAGTGTTTGTAAGCCACTTTAAGACTACTCACGGTTGAGAAAAGGAGGGTATAAATCCAATTTCTTCTCATTGCCAAATAATGTGATCACAAACTACCTTTCACATTTCCTTTCTATCCTGCCTTCCACCTGCCCAGTTGTAGTTAAAGGTAAATGTTTTATGACAACTAGATTTCAGTCCAGTAGCACTTAGAGTTCAAGGATATTTTCGAGCTATCAGGTTTCAAGAGTCATACCACGAAAATCTCGTTGGTCTCCAAAGCTACTGGGCTCAGCCGTAGCTGTTCTCCTGCAAACCAACTCAGCCGTCTTCTGAAACTTTTGAGAACAAGGGTCAGGTTGTTGTAAGCAAAATTACCATATCATTCTGCAGCCTCTGAATAGAAAAGCCCAGAGTACCTGTAACCTCTTTCTGTGGGTTCTGTGGGGCAGTACTTGGAAGGAATTGCAAAGAACCAAATTTAAACAACAAAATGGTTTACTTTTCTTTACAATTAACACTTTTAAAACATCAACATTTAACGTTACAATTCAAGGTCCTGTTCAGGTTGCATTTCAAGTCCTTCTATTTACAGTCTACTGATATTGCCAAGTCCAAATTCTTCTTTGCAAGTTGGCTGGCTCCTGAAGACTCCAAGGGCTTGATGAACAGGTTGCAACATGATGAAGGTTTCCAGGAGAACTCTCACCCATTACAATCACAAAAGAAAACCCTGAAACAATAAACTCCAACATTTACAACACAGCAAAAACAAACAACTACCTTCCCAGTAGTTCCCAACAATATTGTAATTACCTTAACAAGGTGTTAAGGGCTTATAGAAATCAAGGTCCGAGTCTGGTAGCCTTGTCTTCTGCAAAGAGCTCTTGCAGCCTTTCTGCTGCTCTGAGTCTCCACCCCCTTACTGGGTCAACCCATTCTGGGCCAACCCATTCTGGGCATGGGGGTTACATACCCACATGCCAAACCATTATGGCCATCTTTGATGGCCCTCCTTTGGGACACCCCACCTTCTGAGGATGTGGGAGGACCGCCTCTGATTCCCTCAGTGGAGCTGTAGGCCTTCCTTCTGCTGCAGGCCAGATCAACTGAGGAGGGGGGGCTCTTGCAGTTGGTAATAAGTAAGCAAGCTGACCAACTGCACATGCTCAGTGAGCTCTTGTCCCCTGGGCCCTAAGAGCAAAACAAAACATATTAAAATGGCACGGGTTACACTTACAAGTCTGTACAGGCAGGGAAGGAACTTGCCTGCGAGCGAGCACTCCGCCCTGACGCAGCCAATCGCTCCTGTCCTGGTAGACTTGTTAGGGGATGGAGGCGCACCTGGGAAAGAGCCCGTTCATTTGCGTCACGGGGTCGTGCCTCCTGTCCTTCCTCCGGCTGAACTGGGGACGCCAGGGATTGAACCTGGCACCTTCTGCATGCCAAGCTGTGCCACGGATACCCGGGGAGAATGTGGCACTGCTGCCCTCCGGCTCTCACCCACTCCTGTCATCTCGCCTCTTGGATTGTTTGCTTTGCAGCAGAGTTGAATCTCTGCCTCCAGTTTCAGCTATTCTTGACCGAGCTCCTAAGTAGGGGATAACAGAGTAGACCTTTTCACAAGCGGAAGCTGTGTTAGGATAAGTGCGGCTGCAACAGGCTTGGCACGGCAGAAGAAACAACACAACACCATAAAGTAGTTTCACTTCCAAAGAAGACTTTATCTTTAGGTGAGGTTATTTACAGTGTAGACAGTATCGGCAAACAATCGGGCAGCATGCTCCGCAGCAACTCAGAAATCCCTAGACACAGTACAGTGGAACATGCTCTACCTATATACTACTGATAGCCAATCACAGTAAAGGTCAGTGATCAGGATTAAACTGGTTCTGTACAGTTACATCAGGTTCTGACAGGTGTTTCTGTCGGACAAGTGCTGTCACCTAGATCACAATGATCTGTCTGCTCACAAGATGCACACCACATATTTTTTATTCCCTGACGGGATTCTTCAGTCCAGCCGAGCAGGGGTGGAAACAGAACTGGGAGGCAACTCGGAGGCCATCTAGCCGAGCCCCGCGGTCAGTGAGGGTGGGGGCAGCTCGCACAGGATTCATGGCCAGTCAGATTCCGACAGGGCAGGGACCCGCCGAGCTTCCCCCACACCAGCCTTTCAGACGTGCCCTCGGAACAGGAGGGGGCGCAATCCGGTTTGCCCTTTGCCGGGAACTCGGAGTGAGGCTGCTGGGGAAACGGGTGCAGCAGCCTCCTTTTTGCCCGGTGCAGAGTGTCCATCAAATGGTCACAGGGAAGGACGGACCATTCCTAGAGAGGCACAGACCGAGAAGGCCACGTGACTTTGTACAGTCCCAGCTGCCCGGTGGTCGTTTGATGCCTTGAATGGGATTCAGGTGGAGCAGCGCTGGTGGGTTTTATTTGGAGAATAAAGGAACAGGTAAGAGATAAAAGGAGATTCGCTTTGCAGAGTATCCCCCCTCCCTTTAAGAGGAAAATAATCCCCGTGGCGGGGGGCGGGGGCTGCATTTGGGGTCTTGCAAAAAGGCCTGCAGGATTCATCCCCTCCAGACTCCCCAGTGAAGCATAGACATTAAGCAAGCATCGTGAACCGGGGAGGGATCCGTATTGCAGAGCCTCTCCCCCCCCCCTCGCTTTCTGCACCTTCTGATTTTGGCTTCTGTTCCTCCACAGACAGTACGCTAAAAGGTTACCAGAAAATAACTGAATCCAGCACATGCATGCATGCGCCCCCCCCCCTCCGCTTTAAAGAGCACAAGGATCTAGAATTGTGGAGTAACTTCAAATGAATAACCGCTTCTTGAGTAAAAGGGCCCTATAAAGATCACCTCCCTAATCAAAAAGAGCCCTTCAACCTGTCCTGTTTAATTGGCGTTCAGTCTTCTTTAAACGTGTTGCCATATTTGGAATCCTTGTGTGTACATTTTGTGGTAAGAGATTCATTTGACACGATCCAGCGGGTTGGGGCCCTGCCAGGCTCGAAATGGCTCTTCCTCCTCCATCTTTTCTGGTTCCTCCAGACCTCTGCCAACTCCCGTGAATGAGTTGCAGTGGCTCCTTGGATCTTCTCCATGGTGTGTTGGCACTGCATTGAGCTACCCAAGACCTCTTTGACTCTGTTTGTCGTTCTTCTTCCTCCCTCTTTCCAGCTTCATAACAGTTTTCTAACTTATCACCCAGTTAACCCAGTGGGGGGGCTGTTTGGAGAGCAAAGAAGGAGGATGGCTGTTTGGAGAGCAAAGAAGCCGGATGCAGCTGGTCCCGAAGCAAGGAAAGTCCCTGGTGCAGACAGAAGGAAACTGCGGGACGGAAGAGTGTGGACAAACCCCAGAGACAATGAAATCATCCCGCCAGATGTGCATCGCCAGCAGTTCAGGCAGTTCTGCTACCAGAAGGCTGAGGGACCCCGAGTGGTTTGCGGCCGACTCCACCTTCTTTGCCACCAGTGGCTAAAGCCAGAAAGCCACAGCAAGAAGGAGATGCTGGACCTGATGATCCTGGAGCGGTTGCTGGCCGTCCTGCCCCCAGAGATGGGGGACTGGGTCAGGGAATGTGGGGCAGAGACCAGTTCCCAGGCAGTGGTTCTGGCAGAAGGCTTCCTCTTGAGCCAGGCAGAGGAGAAGAATCAAGACCAGCAGGTGAGAGCGTTTCATCCAGGTAGTGAGTGGGTGGGGGAATGGACAGAGGAGGGTAATAGGATATGATCAAGGATACTGTTGACATTGACATAGATCCCCCCTACTTTCTGGAACCTACCCTAGCCAGCTTTCCTCTGTTTTCTCATCAGTCTTCCCTTTCTGGGATCCCCCCCCCCTTCTGTTTCAGGTGCAGGAAAGGATCACATGGGAGTGTTCCCACAGAGCAACTTTTCCAGGTGAGAATGAAAGGTGTGTCGTTCTCTCTGGATATCCTTCTTGAGTACAGGTGGGCTACTTTTATGTCCTCGCCCCAATTCCTCCATTGTGCTCCCGTGCGGGAAGAATACTCCACCCCATTTAGGAATTCTGTTTGGGGCAGTAAAAACCAGGAACCAGTTTAATTTCACTGCAAGGTAACTGGAGAAATACTGTAAGGGAAATGTGGACAAAGCTGCCTCCAAACTCAAAGGATGACGGTTAATGTCAAGCATTGCAAAAATAGTGCAAAAACTTTGAAAAGAGCACTTTGGCCCAGTAAAAAGAGTTCCGAAGTCATAACCTTTCAGGAGTTGTTACTTCACAGTAACCCAGTCACAGTTTTTGGATACTTGTTTCGTGCTGTCCAGTTTTCCACGGGACAAGGGGCATCCAGTGTTGGCAAACCTCCGAAGGATGGTGCTGGAAGGAGGCAGTTGGGGGCTCTAAAAATTATATTCTGTCTGACTAGACGTCACGTGCCAGGGCATGGAAAGTTTTCTCCAAAAATGGTCATGGATCATCCCTTGTTGGGCCGCCTGACATCACTGATCTCTTCATTCTCCGTGGATATGATATTCTGTGACTGTCACTGTCTGCAAGTGGGGACCCACAAGGACTTGTGGGAGAAGGGATGCCAGCCTCCAGGGGCGGGTTTGAGCTGGGGATTCCCAGGAATTAAAGCTCATCTCCAGACTATGGCGACCGATTTCCCCCTGGAGAAAATGGCTGCTTAGGAGGGTAGACTCTGTGTTAATATTCTCCACCCCCAAAACTCAAGGCATTTGCCAACCTGAATATGGTAACCCACCCCCCACCCCCCACCCCCCACTGGACCTGGCAACCTTATGTGGGCAGCATTTCATTTCCCCTTCGACCACAATTTCCTGTTTCCTGTTCCAAAAATCCAATAACCAATCCCCTTTTACTGCTTCCTTCTCTCCTTCTAGGGTTCCCAGCCTCCAGGTGGGGACTAAAGATCTGAAATCATAAAAGATCCCCCAGCTACAGAGATCCAATTCCCCCTTAAGACTGATAGCTCCAGGTTGGGAAATTTCTGGGGCGTTTGAGGATGGAGCCCTGGGAGGACGAGATTTGAAAAAGGAAGTGACATCAGCAGGGTGTAATGTCAAAGAATCTGCCCTTTGAAGTACTCATTTCCTCCAAAGAAAATGGCCTAAGTTGTCTGGAGAAGGTCTGTAATGCCAGAGGATTCCTGGCATCTCTGTTTACTCCCTTGGAGAACATGGCTGCTTTGAATGGTGGACTCTATGTCATTATATTGTAGGCACAGAACAGGGAAATTATTTTATATTATGCCAGTCAATGCCTTTTACATCTCTGTGCTGACAACCGTAAGCTGTGAAGTTCTGTGCCTACGGAAGATCACGTAGGCCTTTTGCACTAAATTGTTTAAGGTTTTCTGAGGCAAAATCATGTAGGCCTTAATCAAGGTCTCTGAAAAAGATTCTGGTAAAAATACAGCTTAAAGTCATTGCACAGAATCATAAAAAGTGTCTTTGTTAAGTAAAAGCATTCATAGTTCCTGCATTCCAGAAAAAGATATTTGTTACACTTGTGTGCAGGTCAAAGGTCATAAAAATAATATCCTCAACTAGAGCATATCTAAAAGCACAGACCCAGAAATTAGAAAATAGAAATAAAGCATTTAAATATTTCAGCTAAAGCATACTTATATGTAACTTAAGCAAGTCTTTTTGAATACATTTTTAATATGAAAAATTCTTGCTTAAAAATGTAGCAAAGGCACTTTGCTTTCTAAACAGCCCTATTGTTTCTTCCCACATTCCAAAGAAAAGATACTTTCACTTAGCAACTAGCTGAAAAAGTGTGTATAAGAAAAGAACTGGTCAGCAGAATTAAAGCAAAGTGTGAGTCAAGCCATGTGAGAAACCATATTCTTAAGAATGCTATTTAACAATGTATCGCCATGATTAACAATGATGAGAATATTGAAACGTCATGAATTGACAGGATTTGGCTTTGCAACATTTATGGTGCATCAGCTGTTTTTACCCTGTAAGAACTGTGACATTTGTATAATCAGCGCGACTCCTCTGATTCTAAATAGACCCTCTGTTGGTTTGGAATAAAAATTATTTATTTAATTCTATTCCTTGTTGGCTCAAGCTTATTAGCTAATTTTTATTAAACACGTTACCCCGATGGTAACAATTATATCTGCTGAAGTCTCTCCCCTCCCAAATCCTGCCCTCTGTGAGACTCCACCCCCACCTGGAGATGGCAACCCTAGTCATGCCTGGCCCAAGGTGCCCGCCCTCAAAGGCTAACGATGGGCGGTAAAGGGATGTGCCTCCCATTTTACTGACAGAACCAAGCCTTGAAACACATAGTTGCCTAGCAACAGCCACTGAGAGGACTCCATTGCTTTAAACCACAGGCTCTCCTCTTATCGTATTGTCAAAGGCTTTCATGGCCGGAATCACTGGGGTGTTGTGGAGTTTCTGGGCTGTATAGCCGTGTTCCAGTAGTATTTTCCCCTGATGTTTTGCCTGCATCTGTGTCTGGCATCTTCAGAAGATCTGAAGACTTCATGAGGAAGTCATTGAGGACAATCATCAGAATGTGGCCTCTCTGGGTAAGAGATCCTCTGAAGATGCCAACCACACATGCAGGCGAAACGTCAGTAGAAAATGCTACTGGAACACGGCCATACAGCCTGGAAACCCCACAACTCTCCTTTTATCATTTGTGGGGTTTTTCCTCCCACCACATTGTATTTTTCTGAAATTTCACATTATCCTGTGAACTTTGGGCCCTTTTCAGGATTGTAGACAGAGCTACCCTTCCCATTCACAACTCTAGTCATTGGATTTAAGTATCCAAAATGTGACAGACTTCACTATTAGCACAGCAGAAGATATAACTAATAGTGAAGTGTGTCTCTCAGCTACAGATCTCTGAATCCATGGGCCGAGGCCACATTGACACTACATAGATTTTCCTGTGAACTTGGGAGACCTCACAGATTTCCAGAAAAGTCTGAAATCATTAAAAAAATATGTTAGAGGGTTTGAATTGCCCTCAAATTAAAAGATTCTTCCCTGTGCAAGCATAGAGAATGCCTCTACCTCCCACGTAGCCGTTGGTGGCGGTGAAGGAACACTTGTCGAAAATTATTTTATGTTCAATAATCGTAGCAATAATAGTTTCATTTATTGTCTGTCATTCTAACGGGGACTTAATGCAGAATATGATTAAAACATTATTTAGTCAGGCACGAGGCAGATTAGAAAATATTGCAACGTTGGGCAATCAGCAAATTACAAGATACAGAACCTATGTGTGAGTTCAACAGCAACAAAGATTCTCAGTGAGACAAAATAATGCGGCTAGGCTGGGATTGTAGACTGGGAAGAAAAAGGCACGCGAATGTAAGCAAGATGATTCGTCAGTGCTATGTCCTGCTTCATCACTTGGCTGAGGTGTCAAGAGAGACTTCACCAATAGCAAGGCTGAATTTTTGCATATGCCTTTATATCCCCCCTTTCCTGTAGGAGACTCAAAGGGGCTTACAATCTCCTTTCCCTTCTCCCTCATAACAAACACCCTGTGAGGTGGGTGTGGCTGAGAGAGCTCCAAAGAACCGTGACTAGCCCAAGGTCACCCAGCTGGTGTGTGTGGGAGTGCACAGGCTAAACCGAATTCCCTTAGATAAGCCTCCACAGCTCAAGTGGCAGAGCGGGGAATCAAACCCGGTTCCTCCAGATTAGAGTGCACCTGCTCTTAACCACTACACCATGCTGGCTGTCAGAGATTTTGCGATGTGGGATGTGTGGTTCTCTCAGCTGGTTCAGAACTTCCCATTCATTGCATTTCAGAGTTCTTCATTCTTAGTTCTGTGAGTTCTGTGCAGTTGGAGAACCAGGCTGTACTGTCTCAAGACTGGATCTGGCAAAAGCACAGAAGCAAAAAGTTATCCAAAATCAGGATGCTAAGATAGTGGCAACCATCAGCCAAGAGAGGAAGGATCTTAGTTTCCCCAAGCAACTGAAATGCAAAGTACTTGGAAAGTACAGAATCCCTTCTGTTTACCTTTTCATCCTTCCAGGTGGTGCCCTGCATTCTTTGCCATCTCTCTGTGGGAGAGAGAAAGCAGATTCCGTGCAGCCTCATCAGGTAAGTGTGGAACTCTGGATCTTGTCTCTGGATGCCTCTCCCCATCTCCCTATCCTGGGAAGAAACACACACACCCCACCCCCGCTCTGCTATCTGTCCTGCTCACTGGATAAAAATGAAAATGTCTTATGGAGGTTCAAATCCTGAATGTCAAAAGTTTATTATGTTCATTTTGGGTTGACCTTACAAGGAGAAGAATTCTTAGATTATCTGTGAAGGCAGAGAAGTATTAGTTTGTTTCTCTTTTCAGGGTCTAGTGACCTTTGAGGAGGTGTCTCTTCATTTCTCTGAGGAGGAGTGGACTCTGCTGGATCCAAACCAAAGAAGGCTTCACAAGGAAGTCATGGAGGACAACCGTCAGAATGTGGCCTTCTTGGGTAAGCTCTCCTTTCCCTTGACTCGCAGATGCTGAAGGGAGAAATTCTCCCTTCTGAGAAGGACCCCAACTCTAACGTCTATGGTCAAGGCTAGCCTGATCTCGCCTGTTCCTATTCTGGAAAGATCATGAGGTTTCTTGAAAGGAAGAGGAATCCTTAGACAGTGGCCAGGGACGTAGGAAAGGGTCCCCCCCCCTCAGGTTCAAACCCCTCCCATTACATGTCCAGCTTCCTTGAAACAATGCATGGAATGGAACAGCTGGAAAGCCCTCAGTCACTGAACCCACCCCATAAAAAAATCTATACCTACGTCATTGACAGTGGCCCTCCATTAGAGCCACAGTAGACTGGGATGTCTTATCCTACTTTCCTTGGGAGGGGGCTAACATACTGTTGATTCTGGCTGGGCTCAGACTTGGTTTAAAAATCTGAATTATTTCTTGGAGTTGGAATGTCTGAAAATTACTGCTCTATTTCTTTCCCCCAAAGAAGATCTTCTAGTTTCCAAACCTGATTCCCCAGTGCAAGAAGCACAAGATCCGCCTGACCAAGGCATATTATGCACGGAACACTTACCTTGGTGCTCTTAACTGCTCAGTGGGTTTGTAGCGAAGTCTCCTTCCATTTTTACACTTGAGGAGGCAGCCCATAAACTTATCTGCTGAAATCTGTCCTGGGTCTGCTTTTCCTGGTTCTCTTAACTCTGCCCCTCTGCTGGTCACCCCTGCAGAGTAGGCCACCTTGGGACTCAGCCACCCTTTTGGAACAAACAGGACATGACTCCAACTTCAGTTCATAATCTCTTTACTTGCATCAGTTAACAGCATTCCTGCAAGCTTGAGCCCCTGCAAAATACCAGCCAACAACCCTTTTGTCCTGCCTCCCTTTTATCTCTCTCCAACCTCCTACCAGCTGGTGATCTGCCTGTCTTGCCTTGCCAGCCTGAGACTGGTTCTTCAGCCTTCCTTGCCCTTCTCATTGATTGCACCTGCAGCACCTCAGATACCTTGTGCATAATCAGCCCAAGATGCAAACAAAACAGGCATCAGCAGGTATCTGCATACTTGTGTGGTGGAAGGGGATACAACTCCTCTTGCACTAAATTTTAAAAGCTGGAGAAGTTAAAAAGGAGAACAAATCAAGTGTGAAAGAGAAATTGGGGACTAGGAGAACAAAATGCTGATTTGTTTGTAGCTGAGTTTGGTGGGAAATGTTTGTAGAATGGTCTGCTTTAATACACATCAATTCATTTATATGTTGCCTCTCCACAGACCTGCTCAAGTTGGCTCAAAAATCAACAGATTAGCATAAAATCCTAAATTCAATCAAAATAATCAGTTTATAAAATTATTGAGCACAGAAATGCCATAGAACAGCTACTGAGTTATCTCAAAAATATCTCCTGAGGGCTAGCAGATTAGAAAAAGGCGATGAACAGTAAGAACATAAGAACCTTAAGAACAAGGCAGCTAGGATCAGACCCGGAGTCCATCCTAGTCCAGCATTCTGCTACTCACTTGTGGCCACAGGTGCAACCCCAGAGACTCACATACAGGATGTGAAGCAATGTGGCCAACCTTCTGCTACTGCTGCTCCACAGGCACCCTGGTCTGCTAAGGCATTTGCAATCTGAGATCAAGGAGGATCAAGATTGGTAGCCATAAATCGACTTCTCCTCCATAAATCTGTCCAAGCCCTTGTGTGGCCAGACATGCTCCCTAGACCAGCCTGGCCTCTTGATTCACACAATAGTCAGCTAGAGTCCCTGGAATGTTCATAAGCACAGGACCAGATCCAAAACTCCTCTCTTCAGAGAGAGACTTCCTCTAAACATGGAGGTTCCACTGGGCTACCTTGTTTCTGCTGGAACTGTTCTCCAAAGAAACATCAACAGTTGATGAATACGGGGTAGGATTTGTCTCCCATTCAAATGATTCCTGTTCTGTCATTATGAAGAGCAGCTAATGGCCTTCTTCACTTGGTTCTGCTTTGACATGAAGGTCTTACCAGGTTTTTCTCTTTATTACAGAGTCTGATAGTTCCCAGAATAATCCCAAGGGAGCACCACAACACCTGTTTGAGAACAAACAGCAGAAAACAAATGTTACAAGAAACCAGAAGAGAAGGAACAAATACTCTTCCTCTCAAGGTGATGAATCCCAGGTGTTTGATACAAA
Source organism: Sphaerodactylus townsendi (assembly GCF_021028975.2). Lineage (NCBI taxonomy): Eukaryota > Metazoa > Chordata > Lepidosauria > Squamata > Sphaerodactylidae > Sphaerodactylus > Sphaerodactylus townsendi. The sequence continues at coordinate 2,001,865 of NC_059427.1, forward strand.
CCGAAGAAGTAACACAAGAGGGAAATCTGATACTTCCTCAGAGAGGAGAAGGAGCTTAGATCAGAAGAGAGACCATCCTGGCCATCAACGAGTCCACTGGGAAAAGCCCCATAAATGCCTGGATTGCGGAAAGAGCTTTGCTAAGAATTCCCTCCTTGCTGCTCATCGACGAATCCACACTGGGGAGAAACCATATGAATGCTTGGAGTGTGGAAAGTGCTTTACTCAGGCTTCCCAGCTAACAGTCCATCGACGTATCCACACTGGGGATAAACCACATCAGTGCTTGCAGTGTGGAAAGAGCTTTGGTCAGAGATCACAGCTTATTTTCCACCAATGGGTCCACACTGGACAGAAACCATATAAATGCTTAAAGTGTGGAAAAAGCTTTTCTCGGGGTAGCAACCTAGTTGCTCATCAACAAATCCACACTGGGAATAAGCCGCATGAATGCTTGGCGTGTGGAAAGAGCTTTGTTTGGAGCTCGCAGCTTAAAGTCCATCAACGGGTGCACACTGGAGAGAAACCATATAAATGCCTGGAATGTGGAATGAGCTTTGCTCGAACTGACCGCCTAGCTGTTCACCGGCGAATCCACACTGGGGAGAAACCATATAAATGCTTGGAGTGTGGAAAGAACTTTGCTCAGAGTATAGATCTTAGGGTCCATCAGTGTATCCACACTGGGGAGAAACCTGATAAAAGTCTGGACTGTGGAAAGAGCTTTGCTCAGAGGACAAATTTTACTGCCCATCAACTTATCCACACTGAAGAGAGATCATATCAGTGCTTGGAATGTGGAAAGGATTTTGCTGATAAGGGAACTCTTAAGATACACCAAAGAATTCACACAGGGGTGAAATCATATAAATGCTTTGATAGTGGAAAGAGCTTTGCTTTATGTTCACAGCTTACTGCTCATCAACAAATCCACACTGGAGAAAAGCCATATAGATGTTTGGAGTGTGGAAAGAGCTTTACTAACAAGAAACATCTTACTGTCCATCAGTAATATCCCATGCACAGGGAGAAACTGTATTGATACTTGGATTGCGGAAAGAGCTTTGCTCACAAAACAAATCTGCCAACCCATCAAGCATTATCGCCACGGGGAGAAACCATATAAATGCTTGGAGTGTGGAAAGAGCTTTGTTCAAAAGGCACATCTTAAGGGACACCAAAGAACTCACACGGGATAAACCATAAAAAATGCCAAACCATTATTTGCCTCAGAGAATTCACACAGGAGAAAAACCATCCAGACTTTTCCAGTGATGCAGGATCTTCAACCTCAAGCCCAACCTATCTGGGTCTCATCATCTCAGTTTTTTTCTGGTTACAGTAAATCAGGAACATATTTTACAGCTTTTGAACTAGCATTTGTGAAGGCATGTTCAGCTCTTAGCTAAAATATTTGGAATAGCAGGGTTATTAGCAGCAGTGGTGTAGGAGGTTAAGAGCTCGTGTGTCTAATCTGGAGGAACCAGGTTTGATTCCCAGTTCTGCCGCCTGAGCTGTGGAGGCTTATCTGGGGAATTCAGATTAGCCTGTGCACTCCCACACACGCCAGCTGGGTGACCTTGGGCTAGTCACAGCTTCTCGGAGCTCTCTCAGCCCCACCTACCTCACAGGGTGTTTGTTGTGAGGGGGGAAGGGCAAGGAGATTGTAAGCCCCTTTGAGTCTCCCTACAGGAGAGAAAGGGAGGATATACATCCAAACTCTTCTTCTTCTTCTTCTATTATAAATGCGAGTGGTTTGTCCTAGTCTGTGAAAGTATCTCATGGAGGGATGTCACAGGGACCAGGTTTTCGGACCAGGTTCTCTCCTCTACCTGCTCTATTCACCATATTTTATTATTATTTGGCTGCTGATTGAGAAGTTCTGCCTCCTGCCAAAAAAGTGGCAACAATACTGGATGAACTAATGGCCAGAGCAATTGTTCCTTTTGCCAAACTATATCCCAAATTGTGAGATCCAGCATAGTGTGGTAGTTAACGTGTCAGAGTAGGATCTGAAAGATCCAGCTTCAAATCCCTACTCTGCCATGGAAATCTGCTGGGTGACTTTGGACCAGCCACACATTCTCAGCCTCAACCCTGACAGGTATTTGGATGGGAGACCTCCAAAGAATACCAGGAGTGTGATGCCGAGGCAGTCAATGGCAAACCACCTCTAAACATCTCTAGCCTTGAAAACTCTAGGGCATAGGTGTCCAACTCACGGCCCTCCAGATGTTATGGACTACATCCCATCATCCCCTGCCAGCTTAATGCTGATGGGAATGATGGGAACTGTAGTCCATAACATCTGGAGGGCCGCGAGTTTGACCCACCACAATATCTAAGAACTACCGATATGTCAGCTTTGAGTTAGTGTCAAAAAATCCTATATTGTATTTATAACAAAAATCATATTCTGTTTTTTGCCTCAGCTTACTGGAGCAGCAGTGGCATAGGAGGTTAAGAGCTCGTGTATCTAATCTGGAGGAACCGGGTTTGATTCCCCGCTCTGCCGCCTGAGCTGTGGAGGCTTATCGGGGGGAATTCAGATTAGCCTGTACACTCCCACACATGCCAGCTGGGTGACCTTGGGCTAGTCACAGCTTCTCGGAGCTCTCTCAGCCCCACCCACCTCACAGGGTGTTTGTTGTGAGGGGGGAAGGGCAAGGAGATTGTAAGCCCCTTTGAGTCTCCTACAGGAGAGAAAGGGGGGATAAAAATCCAAACTCCTCTTCTCTCTTCTTCTTCCTCCTCTCCTCCATTTTATCCTAGCAACAACCATGCTGACTGATGGGTTAGGGCTGAGAATGAGTGACTAGCCCGGAGTCAACCAGCAAATTTAATTAGTAGAGGTGGGATTTGAACCTGGATCTCTTAGAGCCAGTCAGACCATTTTACCACTGGACCTCACAGACCTCTGATATTGAGATTCGTTCTTTAACCCACTTGATTTTGGAACGAAGGGGATCTCTTCCATCTGCCCTGTGGACTGGTGGTGTCTTTGTTCTCCTCTGCTGCTGTTTATAATAACAACAACCCTGTGAGGTGGTCTGACTAAGAGTGTGACTGAGCCACGGGAAGCCAGCATCCTTCTGTAGCAGAGTGGCATTGAGATTAGGATGTTTGGCCCTAGTCTGCCATTCTGATAGCTACAACACAGAAGCTCTGATAGGTCAGGGAAATGTTCGCTCTTTGCATCATTATCAAGACGCTATTTTCTTGCCCTTCTTGTCTGCATTGCTTTCCATTCCCGGCTTCTCACTCTGGATCCATCTTTATCATTGGTGGTCCAGGTCACCCAGACAGCCCAGGCAGCTTTTTACCATCTGCGGCAGGCACGGCAACTGGCCCCATATCTACCGGGTTTCCACAGTCTGGCCACTGTAGTCCATACCCACGGTCACCTCTAGGTCGGCTTCACTGTAGCTTTCATCTCAGCAGACTTACCTTTGGCCATGATCCGGAAACTGAAACGCAGGGCCTGTAAAACGGACCTGTTCCGCCAGGCGTTTGGCCAGCCGGGATGATATCAACTGCAATAAAAGAAAACATCTGGCCTCCCGTGGGTTCATAAAAGGGGGAATAGAATAGCTGAAGCCATCTCCAGTTTAATATTTTATGTATTTTAATTAACTTATATATATGATGTTTTAAATTTTTATTCTGTTGGAAACCGCCCTGAGCCTTCGGGGAGGGCGGTATACAAATGCAATCAATCAATCAATCAATCAATCAATCAATCAATAAATAAATAAATAAATAAATAGTGGTTTCCTTTGCTGATAGCAGAGGGATGTTATCAAGTTGATCAGTACTAGTTCCACGTTACCATCTTGCGGTACGCACTGGTGCCTTGACCTATCTAACATAAGAGGCTTTCTGTTTGGAAACTGTGCACATTTCACCGAATCAGTCCACCAGCAACAGTTCAGTGTATTCAGACAGGAAGCAGATTTCCAGTGGAGGGGAGCAAACTTGGGTCCTTCCAGAGACGTAGCAGGGGGGCAAAATCTGAGTTGCAATGCAAAGCCTTTATTGGCATACTGAGTTTTGCTGCCCCCCCCGCCCCCATATTTGTTTGTGTTTTTTGTATTTTTAGTGTTTTTTCAGTTTGCGGCCTGTTTTTAGGCTAGCAGCATCAACATTTCAGGGTATCTTTATGTGATGGAATAGTACTGTAAAACTAGCAATAATAAACATGACTGTGAAAAGCATCTTTGCCTTTTGATCTCCTGGAGGGGGGACAGGAAACTATGCAGAGGTGCTAGCATGAAACTTCAAAGGTTTTGGAAACCTCATGGCGAGCGGGAAAAGTTTTCTTGGAGAGTGAGGGAACAAAGCCTAGGTGACTCTATCATGGGATAAGCTAAGAGAAGCACCTCTTGGCTGGAGGTCCCAAGAGATCCACAAGAAGCATTCAGCTGGTCAATTTCTCTAAACACATTTATGTTTTATTTCTTTGATTTCTGTTTTTCAATAAAAATCGTTAAGACCTCAGCCAGTTGGAGTTATTGGAGAAAAGAACCCAGGTTTTAATGAAACAAGCGTGGCTCTCCCAGGCTTGCTTTCATGATACTTTAGGAGACTATCCTGATGATACCAGCCAGGTTTAGTGAAGTTTGGTTCAGGGGGGTTCAAAGTTATTCAGTTAGCCTGTACACTCCCATACACACCAGCTGATTAATTTTAATCAATTGATGTTATGATTAAATTGGTTTTCTTTCTACCTGTTTGATGTTTTTATTGCATTTATATTTGGCTTACTGTAATAATAAAGAAATGAGCACTTCAAGGAAATCCATAACCCTTGGGGGGAAAATGCTGTTTCCGGAACCCCAATTTGAAGGGAAAGACCAGCCTGCGCCTGGAATTATTGTTTATCTATGGACTACAGAAATCAGTTTCCCTGGAGAAAATGGATGCTTTGGAGGGCCTGCTGAGGCCCCTCCCCTCCTGAAACCCTGCCCTCTCCAGGCTCCACCCTCAAAACCCCCCCCCCAGAATCTTCCAGCCTGGAGTTGGCCACCATAGCAACTGCCCATTCTCACACTGCTTCTCTGTTGTGACCCCCATCTCATGGAACGGCCTAGCTGATGATGTCAGGAAGGCAGCTCTCCTGGAGTAGCAGTGGCGTAGTGGTTAAGAGCAGGTGCATTCTAATCTGAGCTGTGGAGGCTGATCTGGGGAATTCAGATTAGCCTGTGCACTCCCACACACGCCAGCTGGGTGACCTTGGGCTAGTCACAGCTTCTCGGAGCTCTCTCAGCCCCACCTACCTCACAGGGTGTTTGTTGTGAGGGGGGAAGGGCAAGGAGATTTTCAGCCCCTTTGAGTCTCCTGCAGGAGAGGAAGGGGGGATATAAATCCAAACTCCTCCTCCTCCCTCTGTGCCCTCCGTTTTGGAAAACTTCGCTTGTTACGGTATTATTGGATTTTATTGTCTCTTGTAAGACCTTTGAATATGGCTGTAGAAAGGTGGGGTATAAATACTTTTAATAAATGATAAAATAAATAATAAATGGGAGGGGTGGGCGGGTGACTCATAAGGGGGGGTGGGAAGAGGGGCCAGAGACGACTGCTGTGCCTCTGGGTGGCCACGATTCGGTGCCGTTTTTGCAACTAGGGAACTGCAGGGGCTGATGGACGTGGCCTCGGGAGAGCTGCCAGGCATCGGAGGGACTCCCAGATATGGTGGGTCTCCTGGCTGGCTGCTCCATTGGTAGGGGAGGGGCTGCTTGGGCTCCAGCTGGCCAGCCTGACTTGCCCCATTCCCAGCTGACCCATCCCTTGGATTCACCAAAGGGTGCAGCTCAGGTGGCGTCTGTGTAATGAACGCCTTTCTCAGGCGCCAGGTTTCCCACCTCCCCTGCATTGTGCTGCCCTCTCCCTTCCCCTGGCGGCCCCAGCAGCTCCGTTGAAACTAATATGTGTTTTTATTTATTTGTACATACATATGTGTGTATTTCTATCCCTCTCTGTGTACCTGAAGGTCTGAGGGCAGGTTACCACAGAAAAATCATAAAGTCCAATACAGCTTAAAAACAATAACACACATATTGTTGAAGGCTTTCATGGCCGGAATCACTGAGTTGCTGTGTGGTTTCCGGGCTGTATGGCCGTGTTATACAGCCCAGAAACCACACAGCACCCCAATAACACATATAGCAGTAAAACCTGTATAAAATTCATAAAACCTGTTTAAAAATTGATATTTCCAAAAGGGGGAAACTTTCTCTTCAGTCCACCTGTGGAGGAGGTTTATCTGGTGAACCAGATGTATTTCCACTTTACTCCATTCTTGCTGGGTGACCTTGGTCTAGTCACAGTTCTCTCTGAACTCTTTCAGCCCCACCTACCTCACAAGGTGTCTGTTGTGGGAAGAGGAAGGGAAAGGAGCTTGTAAGACACCTTGAGTCTCCTTACAGGAGAAAAAGGTGGGGTATAAATCCAAACTCCTCCTCCTCCTCCTCCTCCTTCTTCTTCCTCTTCTTCCTCTTCTTCTTCTTCTTCCTCCTCTTCTTCTTCAACAAGGCCATGGAAAATAAGTGTGTCGAAACAGTTTTTCAAATACGTAAAGAAGTGGCCAACCGCTCCTTTTCCAGGAAATCAGCTCAGTGAGAAGAAGCTGCCTTTCCCTCGATGGGCACCAGAGAGCACCATGCACCACCCAAAAACACTGGCAAGCCTAGAGCGTGTGTTCTGGTGTGATTGTTTTTGTGGGAGTTTATGCAGTTCCGAGCGCCCGTCCTTATCTCCTCGTCCCTGCATGTTAAGGGGCTGTGCCCCAGTCGAATGTCCCTTCCAGGTAGGACCACAGATGTGCTGATAACACCAGTGACAGCTGGCTTCCCCATCCCAGGAGGATGGCTGCCCCCCCAAATGCCACCAACTGCAAACTGCTCTGCTTCTTCTCTGCATTTCAGTTCTGCCAGTGTTTAAAAGCCAAGAGGATGCCTTTCAATTCAAGGGATACTAGAAAAGCACAGATGTGGTTCAGGCTGCAGTTTGTTCCTGGGCTCCATTCCAAGTGTTGGTTTTGCCCCCCAAAGCACTTTGGACCCAGGGCAGAAGGAGGCCCCAGCTTAGAGCCCTGACTGGGAATATAAATCAAGAGAACATGCAACTACAGCTAAATTAACGAATTATATGAATGACCTATCAAGAATTTCAAGACAAGTGGAAAATGTATTTCTCATATTATTTGTGAATAAAAAAGTGATACCTGATTAAGTACCTGTTGGTGTACTTGTTGGTGATACCTGTTGGTGTGTTACATTTAAATAATCAGCAATGAATAGTTTGCTTTGGCTCAGTAAGAAAATGGTGATAGGGAAAAAAGATCTTAGAATGGAAAACTATATTAAACAAGGAAATATCTAGAAAATAAAAATAGTAACTAATTTTTTTAATCATTATCTTCCTGCTGAGTATTTTACATTTTATAGAATATCATTTTTTATAATTATGTTGGCTTTTAAGCTTCCAGAATTGTAATCAAGTTTACATCTGTCCTCTAATCTTGTTATTGTATTTTTGTTTCATATTTCATATAGATGTTTCTATTTGTTATTAATCAATTTTTTAAAAAAAGTTTTTTAAAAAGCACTTTGGATCCCAGGACCCACATATTTCCTAGGCAATCTCTGGCTGTGGGCAGCATCTGCCTTATCATATGAAACTCCCACCCTGCATCTGTTCACCTGCCACCTGCACAGTTAAAGTTTAGAGGTCGTGTGGGACCTTCTCTGAGCTTTCCCAGGCCTTTAAAGTCCACCCAGCTGATTTTTTGGCCACACTCTTTGCACGATTCCTCATCTGCCCCCTGTTCCCTCCACAACCCCCTTAGGTGAGTTTGGAGTGAGATAGAAGCCCCCTGGGTCTCCCCTCCTCCGGCCTTTTTCGCCTGGTGCTGTTGGTAGGTTTATATTAATGGTGAAGTTTAGAAGATACCAATAAAGGCCCAGATACTAGTGAGTTGCTCAATAGATAGCTAACCAGCTAAAAGTGTAGGGAAACATGGAGAAAAACAATAAACACCATAGTACACTGTTACATACTCCATGGTGCTACATGCTCTGGCTGGCACAGAACTAAGAAACCAAATTAACTTTAGAACTTCAGGTGGACTTTAGAACTTCAGGTGTAGGTGCCCACAGGCATGGAACAAATGGCTACTACACTGGCCAATACCTAATTAATAGGTCAGGTCATTAGAATGTGACCTCAACATCTTGTTTACATACAAACTGGTTGCGATGGACCCTTGCCAATCACGGAGAGGAAAACGAAAGGCGAGGGGGAGAAAAGGAAACAGCTCTATTCATGTATAAGATTGTATTTATAATACTATTAATGCGTTTAGACTTGTCATTCATGCTATAAATCAGTTTGTTGTACTTCCCTGTTTTGGGCGAGTGTTTTTCTGGAGTTAGCTCATCCAGTTTCCGTGTTTTCCCTTGTCCCGTTTCTCTTCCCCTTCCCAGCCGCGCTCAGGCTGCAGGCGACGCCGGCGACGGATCTGACCGGAGACTGGTGACAAAGAGGGAACCCCTTTTTCCTATTGGTGGGAAATCTCTCCCTCGGCCAATCGGAGCTCTTGCGCCGCTTCCCTCCCCGCCTGCCCCTCCAGGTCCGGACTAAGTGCAGGCGGAAGCGGATTTGGATTCGAGATGGGTCCCCCCTTGCTCCTTGGGGGTCTCGCCCTCCTGCTGGTGGGGCTGTCTGGTGAGTAGCTCCAGGGACCACAGTGCCCCCCCCCATGTGCTGGAGGTGGAGGGGGGCAGTACTTGCACCGGAGCAATGGAGTGGGGGTAAACTGGAAGTTTCTGTTTCCCACCCCACTGAGTTTAATAGCCCCCCCCCCCCGGTCGAAAAGTCTCTGCCAAGCCCCCCTTTCTCCACCTCGCTGTTTTGAGGCACTTCGGGGCAGGGCAAGGGGGGGAGGCGTATGGGTTGGGGGGGGGGCTTCTTAGTTTGGACGACGGGTCTGCTGCGGGTGGGGGAGAGAGAAAGGGGACAGGAAGGCTCCTCCTGGGCGGGGAGCTCACGTGTGAATGTACCGGGGAGAAAATGGTGAGCAGTCTTTGGTTGCGTTGTCCTGCGGAACTCCCTGCCACGAGAAGCAGAAAAGGCATCCTCTGGCAAGGGGCAGGCGAGGCTTCCGGGCTGGCTACTAGGCGGGCTCGCCGAAAGGGGCTTCTGAGCTCTGGAGCGGCGGAGGAGGACGCCTTAGACTGCGGCTGGCTGGTGGTGTTAGGTCAAGTGAGTGTGTGGTCAGAGTGGAGTTGGGGACAGAGATGGCGTCTTGGTTTGTGGCAGGCCCTGGTGCCAGAGCCCCTGTCTGTGTTTGGAAGGGCATTGCTGTGGGTGGGAAGTTGTTTAATCTCAGAAGGTGTGTCAGGGATTGCTCCCCGTTGATTGAGACGCATTCCTACCTCAACGTAATCGCTACAAGATATATGCAACCAACCTGCTATTTGCTACCACTTGTCAGGACTCCCCTGCATTGACAATGAGCAGACAAACTTATGGAAGTTCAAAGCTTTATTGCAAGTGCCAGGCAAGAAACAGAAGCCTGTTCTGAAGCCCAAGCCCAAGCCATTCCCGCCCCACCTGTGAAACACTCATTGAAACTTTCTCTGAAACAACTCTCCAGACTGTCAGGGTTACATTTCTGGCTGATAAGACAGCCGTGGAAAAGTCAGGCAGCAGAAGCATTGCATAGCTGAAAGCCACAGATCCCATGGCAACCCAACCCCCATGGCTGCCATCCTGACACCACTGCTGTAATGGGACATTCTTTCCTTGATCTTATTTTATGGCTTCACATGCTGAGTAGATAACTAGGTTTACCCCTGACACTTCTGGTCCCATGGGAAACTGGATGTTTCTGTTGTCTTGTTGGGGCAGGAGGTTCTATCATATCACCGACCATAGGGGGGTTCAGAAAAATGCCCCCCCCCTGCAGCTATTGGGAAATACCTGGAAATGTGAGGGGGATGGGGGGGTTACGGTGAGGAGGAGCATCAGCCGGGTATAATGCCATCGACTCCGTCCTCCAAAGCAGCCATTTTCTCCAGGAGAGGAGTTGTAAAAGTGGTAGATCTCCAGGCCCCATATGGAGATTGGCAACCCTTACTGGGCCATGTGCCATGCTCTGCCTCATGGAATAGACAACATACAGTGACCCACATCAGTCCCTCAATGTTTCCCAAGGGAGGGACCTACTTTTGATGGGGGGGGGGGAATCTGCAGGGTACTTTGGTCCAGAACTCAGACATTGCTCCAAGGACCCCCCCTTTTCTGTCTGTGGACTCATTGGGCGGGGGGGGGGGTATGACGACTGAGGCTGGCTTTCTCTGCCACGAGTTTTCATTCTGCTTTTGTTGTTGCGATGTTAGTAAGTCAAGGGTCGCTTGTTGCCTCAGCGCGAAGCTTTTCATGAAGTCTTTCCAGTCATCCTCAGGTGCCGGAGTCGCCCTGGGGTTCGCCCGCTCCTTCTGTGAGCCTCCACCCCTCCGCTTTTCCTTACCAGATGCTGATTGACTTGCTTCCCAGCTGCCGTAGCTGTCCTGGTAGATCCCCTCGGCGTCTGACTCTGCATCAGACCCAGTGGTCACCAGCTCGTCCTCTTGGACTTCACAGGCCAGATGAGACTCATGCAGTGTGACCTCCACTGTATGGTCCTCAATCTGCACCTCCCCTTCTTCCCCGCAACAGCTGCCAGTAAGTTGCTCCATTACTGCAAGCTGGCTGCAAAGCCAAGAAGGTGTTCACCCTGGAGTATAGGAGAATCCGCTGCCACCATATGACGACTGAGGCTGAGATTAAGCTTGGGAGAGCCACTCTTATCTCACCTCGGTCCTGGGTCCTTTTCCCTCCTAATAACTCCAGACAGCTGATTTCTCAAAGATTTATTGTAAAAGTTCAAAACAAAGAAATAAACATAAATGCTTTTAGAGAAATTGACCAGCTGTATGCTTCTTGTGGATCTCTTGGGACCTCCAGCCAAGAGGTGCTTCTCTTAGCTTAGCCCATGATAGAGTCACCTAGGCTTTGTTCCCTCACTCTCCAAGAAAACTTTTCCCGCTCGCCATGAGGTTTCCAAAACCTTTGAAGTTTCATGCTAGCACCTCTGCATAGTTTCCTGTCCCCCCTCCAGGAGATCAAAAGGCAAAGATGCTTTTCACAGTCATATGTGACTTCCCTTTACTGTAGCGATAGCATCTTTCATGACACGCCCCCTTTTGGGATGAAGTCTGTAAACTCCATGTTCACATACTTCAGCTTCCTAATAATACTGGTTGCATAATATCACATGTTTCTAGCTAATACATAGTTCAGCTAACTATTTTCCATCACAGGGGGGATCACATTTCCCCCTATGAATGTCTTCATTCTGGCAGCATTTCCTAGAAAAGAGTCACCAAATTCTGCCTCCCCCCCTAGTATATGCTGAAGGAGACTCCCCCCCCCCCCCCGAACCTCTGCAAGACCTCTCCAGGGAGAATGCATTATTTGAAATAAATTTCTGTGCTGTGTCATCCAAACATGCACTGCCAGCCATTGGGAGGGGTTCTGTTTTGTTTGTTTTTCTGAAGAAACCAGTCTGTTCCCTCCAACTGGGGGGCTGTGAATCGGGGTGGGGAATTTCCTGAATATTTGGGAGTGGGTGGAGGGACCTTAGTGGGATATAAGGACATGGATCCCCCTCCCTCCAAATCAGCTATTTACTCCAGGGGAGCTGATCCCTGTTTTCTGGAGACCAGTTGTCATTCCAAGAGATCTCCCGACCTCCCTTGGAAGTTGGCAACTTGAAGCTGCAAATATTTCAATTCAAAGCTGCACGGCCCATTTGGCTCATTTCAAAGACTTTTTCCAACCAAGAAGTAATTTTTAAAGCTTTTTTCCATCCTTGCTCTGCATGATGATTCATAGCATTGCTGAAGCCTTGATCTGAAAAACTGGGGGGGGGGGGGGGGCAACTTAAAATTTAAGGGGGGAAAGGGAGTGGAAAACAGCCCACCATTTGGGCCGGAAAGAAATGTTTCCATATGATGGCACCGTGAGGAAAGCCGGCTCTGAAATGTTTCAAACGTTGCTGTAAAAGTGTTTTTAGAAACAAGGGACGAAAAGGTGGCTGGAATCGTTTTCAGAACCAGATGAGGGGAAAATAACATTGAACTGCTCAGAGGAAACATTTTATGATCATCCTGGAAACTTGTGTGGAAAAGGCCTTCCAGACCCTTAACTCTTCCCTTTGTCTTCTCTCTCTCCGGCCTCCCTCCAGGATCGTCCTCCTCGCACTCCTTGAGGAATTTCTTCATGGGGGTGTCTGAGCCAAATCAGGGGCTGCCCAGGTTCATTGCTGTGGGCTACGTGGACGACCAACTTATTGCTTACTATGACAGCAACATCAAGAGGGCTGTGCCAGGCGTTCCCTGGATGGAAAAGGTGGTGCAGTATGACCCTGGCTACTGGGATAGAGAGAGCCAGGTTTTACAGGGCCATGAGGCTGCGTTCAGAGCTAACTTGGAGATCCTACAGAGTCGCTTCAACCAGAGCCAAGACGGTGAGTAGGGGTGGCGGCGGTAGCTAGTCAGCCCCCCCTCCCCCGTGCTACCAGAGCAAGAGGAGGGGGCGTCACCTCAGGGGGAAGGGGGACAGGGGGGAGCCCCCTCCCCTTAGTGCTTCCCAGACTTCAGGCTCTTCTCCCCACACCCATGATGGGGGAAGGGAGGAAAGTGGGGCAGACACTCCTCTTTGCCCAGGGTGGGTGAGAGATCAAAGGCACATTGGGGGGTGGGGTGGGGGTTTGTGGGAGTGGAATTCAGGACACCCCCCCCCCCCCCGAGAATCTAAAAAAGCACAGTTCCCTCACTTTGCAATTTGGAAGCTGTTTCCTGGGAAAGGGGTATTCCCTCCCCCATTTCTCCCACAGGCAGTGGGGGGGGGGGGGTTGCTGCTGAGAAGGAAGGAGGATATTTGAATGCTGCATTTTAAGTTTTAATCCAACTTTGTATTCTTGTTTTACTGTTTGTTGGTGTTGTACACCGCCCTGAGCCCTTCGGGGGAGGGCGGTATAAAAATGAAATAATAAATAAATAAAATAAAAATAAATATTATTTTTTTTGAAGGTGGGGAACTGCTTATCCCTAGAGAGGAGTTTCTTTGTTACTTCAGAAATTCTCCCCGGCTTTCTACTCTGCCTGTCACACATAATTTCTTCCTAAAAATACCAATCACTGTCCAGCGGGAATTGACCCCTTCCTGGGCTAGAGACCCCCTTCCTCTGGGCTCAGTTTTCAGGCAGAAAAGTTGGGGGGGAATCTCATAGGAGCAACAGAGGGAGGGAGCTTGGTAGCACAGGCCCACTTCAGCCCCTCCCCCCCAATATTGTGCCCTGCTTTTCTCCCCTCATGGAGCTCAGAATGGCCACCCCCTGCTTACCCCCAGGCCATCCGCCCCCCCCCCCCCCGTCCCAGCCAAACTTAGCTTCAGCACTCTCCAGCCAAGGCCCCAGAGCCTGATGGAGGCCACCAGACCTCTCTGCAGGACCGTCGCTGTGGAGAGGGATGCCTGAGAAACCCCAGGAGTCCTTCTCCACAACCCCTGCTCCTTTAAAAAAGGGCCAAGGTTGGTTCCCCGTGTGGTTCCTCAGAGTTGACCTGTCCTCTCCCTCCCCACGTCTCTTTCCTTGCAAGGCTTGGTTGTAGCAACTTTTCCTGCTGAAAATACAAGAGCCGCCCCAGCGACTGCTTCTAGGAGACCTGGACAGAAGGGGGTATCGGGAGGGGGGGGGAAGGAGTGGACTGCAACCTAATTGTCAACCCCCCACGCTCCCAAACCCCTAGTTGCTCTCATGTTGTCTCCTGGAGTGTCCCTTCCTTTGAATCAGAGTTTTGTCCTCGAAGACACACATTCCTCTGGTCTCCTGGAGGGACTAATTAAAGCGGGGAGCTTCTTTCAGAGGGAGAGGGGGACCCCCAAACACTTTGGGGGGAGAACAGGCTTGGGAGGGGACTCTGGAGGCGGGTCCGGGCTGGCTGAGGGGAGGGCGGATTGGCTTTCCCTGTGAACAGTGGCAGTGAAAGTTGTCTCTATTACCCCTATGGGGCACCCCACCAGAAAAGACAGCAGAGGGAGAGCCCCCCAGAAGCTTTCAGGGCAATGTAGTTCCCATGGGTGAGGGTGCTGGTCACTCTGTGGGGAAGGGCTGCTTCCATCGTCTGGGGCAGGAGGGCAGAGCCCTGAGCAGGTGAACGCAGTGGCGTACCTAGGCAAACTGGAGCCCTGGGCAAAACCTGAGTTTGATGCTCCCCCCTCCCATGGGCGGCCACCCTCCCCCACCATGACCAAACAATGATTTTTTTCCCACCAGGTCATTTCAAAGTCACCATCACATTATAGAACATGCCCCAACACAGCAATGGGCCATGCCGCCCAGCAGAAATATTTTTTAAAAAACATTTTCAAAATGCTTTCAAAATGTTTTATTGCTGCTATGAAAACATTTTATAGTGTTGTATCCAGTCCCCCCAATTGGGGGAAACAGCATCACTTTCAATGTTATTTAAACTGGGGACTCCGGATTCTCCTTTTAAGGTGGATTTAAAAGGAGAATCTGGGCTCCCTAGTTCAGTGGTGGCGAACCAATGGCACTCAGAGCCCTTTCTGTGGGCACACGTGCACAGAGTTCATGTGGGGGGGGGCGGAAAATCACCCCCCCACCCCCTAGGCTGGCCTGGGCATGATCCTTTACCTGGGAGTAAACTCGGTTGCTGGCAATGGGGCTTACTGAGTAAACCCTCCTAGGGTCGTGATTCATCCATTCGAAGCGTTGCACAGTTGCTTCACCAAGCTTACTCCTGAGTAACATGCGCCTCAGAGTCAACTGTTTTTTCTAAACTAAAACCTCAGTATTCAGGTTAAATTGCTGTGTTGGCACTTTGCGATAAATAAGTGGGTTTTGGGTTGCAATTTGGCACTCGGTCTTGAAAAGGTTCGCCATCACTGCCCTAGTTTAAACAAGTGATGCTGGAATTCACCCCCAAACAGCATCATTTTCAATGGTGTTTAAACTAGGGAGCCCAGATTCTCCTTTTAATCCACCTTAAAGGGAGAATCTGGGGTTCCCCGTTTAAACAACATTGAAAGTGGTGCTATTTTGGGGTGGATTCTCCCCCACCCTAAAACAGCATAACTTTCAATGTTTAAACTGGGGACCTTTAAGTCCATGTCAAAGGGGGTGGATTTAATAATAATAATAATAATAATAATAATAATAATAATAATAATAATAATAATAATAATAATAATAATAATAATAATAATAATAATAATAATAAACAACCACCTTTATTAGGCATGGAGAGAATAAAAGAAAGAAAACAAGCATTAGCAGGAAGGGGGTGGATTTAAAAGGAGAATCTGGAGAAATTTAGGGGGTGCCTGCTGTCAGGGGTGAAATTATTAAGATAGCAGCACCAAAATTTCAGAGTATCTTTGTAAGCCCCTACTGATGTAAGGGAGGCAAAAAAGGATTATGAGGAACGCATGGCTGCGAACATCAAGACTAGCAACAAACAGTTCTTTAAGTACATCAAAAGCAGGAAAACAGCTAGGGAAGCGGTAGGCCCGTTAGATGATGAAGGAACAAAAGGTGTGCTAAAAGATGGCAGGGAGATTGCAGAGAAGCTGAATGAATTCTTTGCATCTGTCTTCACCCAAGAGGAGGTGAGGAAAATTCCTGCACCTGAACCAAGCTTCTTAGGAGGCGATTCTGAGGAACTAGCGATGATAGTGGTAGACAAGGAAGAAGTTCTGGCAGCCTTTCAGCCTTTGTATGGGTTCCTTGATGCCTTTGAAGATGGCTATTCTGACTGAATCTCTTTCCATAGTCTGAGTATTTAAAAGGCTTCTCCCTTATGTGAGTCCTTTGATGCTCCTGAAAATTGAAACTTTGTCTAAATCTCTTTCTACACAATGAGCGTCTAAAAGGTTTCTTCCCTGTTTGTATTCTTTGGTGCACAAGGAGATCTGATCTATATTTGAAGTACTTTCCACAATCGAAGCACCCAAAGCATTATGTTCCCTTTCCATTGTAAATTGTTTTTTTGGCAAATATGCACCTTACCTTTTCTTCTACCAGAGAATGTTATTCCAGTCGCTTGGCAGATTAACAGTTCCACTCCTGAATGAAGCCTTTGGTGTTGAACAATGTCTGATTTTTGTGAGACACTACTGCCACAGTCTGAAACGCTATAGGGTTTCTTTTCAGCATGTGTTTTTTGATGACTAAGGATCGCTTCTCTGCTAAGGAAACTCTTTCCACACTCCAAGCATTTATGGGTCTTCTTTCCGCTGTGCATTTGCAAATGGATCTCATATTGGGTTTGATCTGAGGAGTTTAGTCCACAATCCAAGCACTTATATGTTTGCCCTACAGGGTGAATTAGTTCACGGAAATCCTTCTCCGTCTTCTTAGCCACATGACTTCCTTTCTGTCTCTTCAGTCCAGCTTGATTCTTGGCATGTCTCATAAGCTCTTCATTCTTGATTCTGTCTGGCAATAGCTGATTCACTTCCTCACCCCCGTCATTCCACTGCTCATCTCCTGCTGGAATAAAAAGAGAGATCCCATTTGTGAAGAAATTGTATATAATCCTTTAAATTTACTCAGAGATCATTTATAGGGTCTTTTACGAGGCAACCATTTGTTCTTGCTAGGTCGTAAACAACGCGGGGCTTTGGCCCTCATTATCTTTGTAAACTGTGTTTTAGATAACGGAAATTGGTTTTTACAAGGCCACATTCTAAACTGGACTGGATGAGAAAATTCTGTAAAACTCCTGACATGATGCTAAAGAGTTCAGTTTAGAAAGTGAATACTTGAAACTGTAGAGCTGAGAGAGAGCCGATTGATTTCTTTCTTTTTTTTCTTTGCCTTTAATGAAATTTTATTTATGTATTTATGTATTTATGTATTTATGTATTTATGTATTTATGTATTCATTCATTCATTCATTCATTCATTCATTCATTCATTCATTCATTCATTCATTCATTCATTGAATTTGTAGATCGCCCCATCCCTCGGGGCTCTAAGGGCGTGCACAATATTCATTACAATCAGTAAAGTTATTAAACCAATAAAATCTATTAAAATCTATTAAAAGCAGCGGTCAATACAAAGATATCAGGCGCCCCAAAACCCAATTTAATTAGAGGCCTCCCTAAGGAAAGGGAACGGGATTTAAAATCTCAGCAGTTTGAGAGTATCTGGATATAGAATCCTGTTCTTGGTACGTTACTGGAGAAGTACCCGGCATCGGGTGAACCTTTTTTCACACCACTGGTACCCAGACAAGGAGTCCTGATCTTCCCTTTGAACCTCCAACCACACGAGAAACATTTCAGTGGCTTTTTCCGTCTGTGCATAGAAGGGACTGGGACTGCATGGAAATAATCTCCTGGGGCTTATCCTCCTTTTGCCAAAACACATTACTTTCACCTTCCAGCAACAGGGACCATGTGAGGTAGGTGGAGCTGAGAGAGTTCAGAGAGAACTGTGACTGGCCCAAGGTCACTCAGCGGGCTTCATGTGGAGGAATGAAGAATAAAAACCCCTTATACACATCAGAGCTGGCTGTTCCCAACCACTAGCTGTTCCCAACCACGTCTAGATAGGCTGTTAGACAGTGCTGGGGTGGAGTCAGCAGTTGTGGTCCACATTGGTACCAATGACATTGGGAAATGTAGCCGGGAGGTTCTGGAAGCTAAATTTAGGCTGCTAGGAAAAAGGTTAAAATCCAGGACCCCCAAGGTGGCATTCTCTGAAATGCTACCTGTTCCCATCACGCCAGCAGGGCTTGCAGCCAGGCAAGCCGGAGATACAGGGTCTCAATGCGTGGATGAGAAGGTGGTGCAAGGCAGAGGGTTTCAGATTTGTCAGGAACTGGGGAACCTTTTGGGATAAGGCAGGCCTGTACAAAAAGGGACGGGCTTCATCTTAACCAAAGAGGAACCAGAAGGTTGCTGGCCAACATTAAAAAAAAGGTGGCAGAACAGCTTTTAAACTGGATCCCTGGGGGAAAGCTTCGACAGGAGCTGAGGTGACTTCGGTTCTGAATACAGAGTCCATGGGGATGCAGACAGAGAAGGAGGTTTTTCTAAATCAAATCCACATACAAGTGAAGAGCACAGCAATGTGATAAGTGATAGTGTCTACAAAAAAAGGCCTAGAGGGCAAAAACACATAAATCCCAGGTTAGGGACAGGACAGAGGTATATGCCAAGGTATACAAGTGTCTCTATGCTAATAGTAGAAGCATCTCTAATCTAAAATAGTGTGGGAGCTTGGAGTACAGAGTTTTGAAGGAGGACATTGGATATAGTGGGCATCACAGAGACATTATTGGTGGAATGAGGGGAGAACCAGTGGGATGCTGTTATCCCAGGTTACAGGCTCCTTACAGGAAGGATAGGACAGGGCTGTGATACATTGGGGTGGAGTGGCCCCCTCACATCAAAGAGAGCTAGCATAGTGTCACACATAAAAATAGACAATGCAGGGGGGAGCTGATTCCCACATGAAGCACTCGTGGATATCAATACCAGGGGTGAAGCGATAGTTTAACATTAGGAATATATTATCGTCCCCCCCCCTGACCAAAGACATTGGCAGAGATTCTTGAGATGGAAAAAGAAATTTTAGAGAGGCCAACAAAAAAAGCAAAATGTCGTGGTAATGGGCTTTATTTTAACTATCCCTCATATAAACTGGGCAAACAAAATGCATGTAATCAGGTCATATGTAAGGAGAGAACATTCCTGGATATGCTAAATGACTGTGGTTTAGGAGCAGATGGTTGTAGAACCAAACCTAGGGAGAGGTGATCCTAGATTCTAATTCTATGTGGGACCCAGGACCTGGTATGGGAAGTCAGTGTTGTTGGAGTCGATAGGGGAACAGCCACCCACAATGCTGTCAGATTTCTCCAGTATCTCTGCATGCTTAACAAGTGACAACTACTAATGTAGTTAACATTTGCCTTCAGAAAGCGGAAATTTCAAAAGATGAGAGGGGGGGATAGCAAGCGCAGGGAAGCTGAAAGGGAAAAATCAAGAGAGTCAAAAATGTCTCAAGATGCTGGAGGTTATTTAAAAAACACAGTCTTAAAAAGCTCAGCTGGAATGTGTTCCAACAGGTTAGGAAAGGCAGCTTCAGTCCAAAAAAAGAAAGCCACCATGGTTAACAAGGGACGCTTGAGGAAATATATTAGGAAAAAAAAAAAAAGTTGTTCCTTTAGAAAATGGAAGTCCAATCTTAACTCGATAAAGAATACCAGAGAGAACACAAAATGGTGGCAAAAGAGAAGCAAGTTAGCTGTAAGGCAGTGAGGCAAAAAAGGGATTATGAGGGAACACATGGCTGTGAAACATCAAAACCAGCAACAAACAAAGTTCTTCAAGTACATCAAAAAGCAGAAAAGCCACAAAGCAAGGGAAGCTGTAGGCCCGCTAGGAGGACAAAGGAACAAAGGGTGTGCTTAAAAAGATGACAGGTGAGATTGCAAGGGAAAGCTGGAATGACCTCTTTGCATCTGTCTTCACCCAAGAGGAGGTGAGGAAAATTCCTGCACCTGAACCAAGCTTCTTAGGAGGCGAATCCGAGGAACTAACAAAGATAGTGGTAGACAAGGAAGAAGTTCTGGCAGCCATTGATAAACTAAATGCTACCAAATCCCCTGGCCCAGATTGCATTCACCCAAGAGTTCTTAAAGAGCTCAAGCATGAAATTGCTGATGTTCTCACTTTAATATGCAACTTATCCTTGAAATCAGGCTCCATCCCTGAAGACTGGAAGATGGCCAATGTCACACCAATCTTTAAGAAAGGACCTAGGGGGGACCCGGGAAATTACAGGCCAGTCAGTTTGACATCTGTTCCTGGCAAATTAGTAGAATCTATCATGTCCTGTGCTGACATTTTATGATTTTACATTTTATGTTTTCATTACTATTGTTTCCTGATTGCTTACTAGACCTATATGACAATCATAAGTGTTGTACCTCATGATTCTTGACAAATGTATTTTTTATGTACACTGAGAGCATATGCACCGGAGACAAATTCCTTGTGTGTCCAATCACACTTGGCCAATAAAGATTCTATTCTATTCTATTCTATTCTATTCTATTCTATTCTATTCTATTCTATTCTATTCTATTCTATTCTATTCTATTCTAAAGATAAAATTATAAAACATGTAGAAAAGCAAGACCTGCTGAGAAAGAGTCAGCATGGCTTTTGCAGAGGCAAATCCTGTCTTACAAACTTACTAGAGTTCTTTGAGGATGTAAACAGGCATGTGGATAAGGGGGAACCAGTGGACATTGTCTACTCGGATTTCCAAAAGGCTTTTGACAAAGTTCCTCACCAGAGACTATTGAGAAAACTCAGCAATGAAGGAATAAGAGGGGAAGTCCTCCTATGGATTAAAAACTGGTTGAGAAACAGGAAACAAAGAGTGGGTGTAAATGTGGGAAATTCTCACAATGGAGAGATGTAGGAGTGGTGTCCCCTGCAAGGATCCGTGACATTGGGACCAGTGCTCTTTAACCTATTCCCATAAATGCACCTGGAAGTAGGGGTGGGTAGCGTGGTGGCCAAGTTTGCAGATGATACCAAATTATGTAGGGTGGTGAGAACCACAAAGGATTGTGAGGGAGCTCCAAGCCGACCTTGATAAATTAGGGTGTGAGTGGGGCTAAGAAATGGCAAATGGCAGTTCAATGTAGCAAAAATGCAAAAGTGATGCACATAGGGGGGCAAAAAAATCCAAACTTCACATTAACATGCTACAGGGTCAGTCAGTGCTATCAGTCACAGACCAGGAAAGGGATTCATGCCTCTTAGAAGGATAGTTCCATGGGAATGTCAACCTCAATGTATGGCAGCTGTGAAAAAGGCAAACTCTATGCTGGGGATAATTAGGAAAGGAATTGAGAATAAAACTGCAAAGATTGTCATGCCCTCTTTATATAAAATATCATGGTGCGTAATCGCGACTTGAGTAATTGTGTTCAGTCTCTTGGTCGCCACATCTCAAAAAAGGATATTGAAGAGATAGAAAGTGCAGAGAAGGGCAACGAGGGATGATTGAGGGACTGCAGCACCTTCCTCTTATGAGGAAAGGCTGCAGCGCTTTGGGACTCTTTTAAGTTTGGAGAGGAGATGTCTGAGGGGGGGATATGATTGAAGTCTATAAAATTATGCATGGGGTGTGAGAAAATGTTGACAGAGAGAAATTTTTTTCTCTTTCTCACAATACTAGAAACCAGGGGCATTCATTTCAAAAATGCTGGGGAAGAATTAGGACTAATAAAAGGAAACACTCTTCAACGCTAACATACAGTGATTGGTGTTTGGAATATGCTGCCACAGGAGGTGGTGATGGCCACTAACCTGGATAGCTTTAAAAGGGGCTTGGACAGATTTATGGAGGAGAAGTCGATCTATGGCTACCAATCTCGATCCTCCTTGATCTAAGGTTGCAAATGCCTTAACAGTCCAGGTGCTCGGGAGCAACAGCCACAGAAGGCCATTGCTTTCACATCCTACATGTGAACTCCCAAAGGCACCTGGTGGGCCACTGCGAGTAGCAGAGAGCTGGACTAGATGGACTTTGGTCTGATCCAGCTGGCTTGTTCTTATGTTCTTATGTTCTTACTATTCCATTCTGGCTCTCTGCAAGAAATTACCGTGATATCCAGTCCAGCCCCTACACAGAGTTTCCTTTTAGCTGTGTTGACAACCAGGAAGATCTGTCTTTCAACCTGTTCTTGGGCAGGGTGTGGGGAGAAGGAGAGAGAGAATCTAGGACTTCACTGAATGATCCTAATAGATCAAAAAAGAAGACTCCCATGATTTTTGGAAAAGATACCAGTGGTGAGAAGTGCAGGTAAGGCCTACAGGTAGAAGTTGTACAAAAGGGTCTTTGGCCTCCTCAAGCTTCGCTGTTCTTAAGAAACACTCACTGTCCGTGAAGTAATGACGACTCAAAGATACACTACCCTTTAAAGAGCCAGAGCTGAGCTCATCCTTGGAAGGAGCTTTGGAGCATCCCCGATTGCTGGCCCCAGAAGGCCTTTCCCAGCAGATTTTACGATTGCTGCCCCACATATCCAAGAGGAATACTCCCTCGCAAACCAATTTGTCTATGAGAGAAATACTGTCTTGAGATCCGCTTGAGAAACTCTCCAGCCTTCCTTTGGATGCAACAAGGTCATCTTCAGCATAATCTCTCTCAAATGCCTGGCTTCTTTGGCACAGAGAGAGAGAGAGAGAGAGAGAGAGAGAGAGAGAAGGAAGGAAGGAAGGAAGGAAGGAAGGAAGGAAGGAAGGAAGGAAGGAAGGAAGGAAGGAAGGAAGGAAGGAAGGGAAGGAAGGAAGGAAGGAAGGAAGGAAGGAAGGAAGGAAGGAAGGAAGGAAGGAAGGAAGGAAGGAAGGAAGGAAGGAAGGAAGGAAGGAAGGAAGGAAGGAAAGGAAAGGAAAGGAAAGGAAAGGAAAGGAATGGGGAAGGAAAGGAATGGGGAAGGAAAGAAATCCAAGGAAGAGGAAATGTTTTTCAGGAAGAACTGAGATTTGGCCAAGATTAAAGCCTACAACCCCAACCAGTGCAAAGGAGACGGATCCACTCCAGATCATAGTCAGAGGCAACAACTGTCACCACTCCTGGAAGAAAAAAGTGTAATCTGAAGTGGCTCTTGAAAATAACTCTGAGGGTTTCTCAGCCAGCCCCAACACTGGCATCACTTGCCCTAGGCAAACCAGGGGGTGGCTTGGGGGGCTCTGCCTGGCCATGCTGAAGACTGCCTTCGCTGACACCCCACTCATTCGAGGCCTGCAGAAGGGAGCAAGGAGTGGGGCAGGCCTCAAAACAATAAATTGTGGTCTTTCAGATTTCATCCCAATAGCAGCAACTTCTGCCTTTGACGCCTATTAAAAATCCTTACCCACACAGGCCACACTCTCAGAGGTCTCCAGCATGACTTCCCTGTAGAGAGCTTTCTGGTCCAGGTCCAGCAGGGCCCACTCTGCCTCGGAGAAATACACGGCCACCTCCTCCAAGGAAACTGGAGACTGAAGAAAAAGAATTCCACAGTCCCTTATCAGAGATCATGCCCAGTTGAGATGGCTCACTGGAAGGGGGCATTCTGGCAGGGTGGATGAGGGAGAGCTGGGCATGGGTAGAAGGGGTGGGGCTGAGAGCTTCTTGCCTGGGCCTTTCAGCACCAGCTGCCAGAGGACAGCGCCCCCCAGAGAAAGGCGGAGGACCCATTCTGCCCACCATTCATCTCCCTTACCTGGACTGGAGGGAGAGCAGCTGTTCCCACACCTGTGTCAAGAGAGCGGATCAATACTCCCTCTTCACGGCCTGTGAGAGAGAGAGAAAGGGAAGATCACATCTGTCTCCAAGCCCCTCCCCAAAGGCGCTGAGGATGCCTGGCTTCCCTATCCCAGCGTCCTACTTCCTGTTGTGGCTGATCAGATACTCCAATAAGGACAAGTAGAAAACAGATTTTCCCACCGTGGGATTTCAGAGGATGCTCCCCGGAATGTGCAGGCTCTGCTTAGTCACAAAATGGAGCCGGTTGGCAGAGATTTTTCTCCCTTTCCCTTTAAGCCACCCAGAGTGCCTCTTATGGGAAAAAAGGTGGGATATCAGTATTGTCATCAATGTGAGGAATTCCCTCTACGAATTTCTCTCCTCCTCTTTTACTGGCATCATAATGACCACAAACAGGAACCCTCCAATACTTGCAAAAGGCATCTAATTTCCCCCGAAAGCCCCCATAACCAGTCCTTTCCGGATTCCTTTTCTCCTTGTGGGGTTCCAACTTCCAGGTTAGGCCTGGCGACCTCCCGCAATCACAGTGGATCCCCCAATTACACAGATGAGTTCTCCCTGTAGGGTTGCAATTTCCAAGCTGGGAAATCCTTGAAGATTTTGGGGGCAGAGCCTTCGTGGGGCGAGGTTTAAGGAGGGAAGCAAAGCAAGTGGATACAATGCCAGAGTCCACATTTCCTGAGCAAATTATCTGTGTCATCTGCAGAGCAGCTGCAGTTCTGGGTGATCTTCAACCCCCACTTACAGGTTGGCAACTAATTCCCCTGGAGAAAATGGCTGCTTCTGAGGGCGGAGCCTATGAGGAGTCCCCTCCCTTCCTCAAACCCTACGCTTCACAGGCTCCGCCAACCTGGAGCATGCAACACTTTCTGCTCCACGATATTAAACTTTCCTGCCACCCCTGCCCCCAGCCAAGTCTTTTCAGGAAAACTGAGGCAGAGCTGTATGGCCACTCAGCAGGCCCACTTGCAGGGTCGGGAACCCTGAGGGACTTGTGGGGTGGCACCTCCCTTTCCCGTGTACCCCCCTTCCCACCCTGTTTCCTTTTTCCTTCCCCAGGGCAATCTCCACATCGTCTTCCCTCTCCGAGCTTCGTTCTCTCATCCTCAGCCATTCACCACCTTAAAAGCTGTCTGCCACTTCTGCTACAGCCATTAAATATTTACTTCATTTTACCCTCCACAGTGCACACCAAAGCACCTGGCAGGATTCTCCTCTCCTCCTTTTCACCTGAGCAATAAACTCAGTGAGGTGGGTGAGGCTGAAAGTGTATGAATGGTCCACAATCACCCAGCGATCATCTGAACGGAGATGGAGATTGGAGGCTGGGTCTCCCAGACCCCCCCCCCCCCAAGCCTCCAACTGCTCCGTCTCCCTGGCTGACGCGGAACAGCAGGAAGCAGCCGGGCCCACTTGAGTGAGCCTCCATGTGGGAATTGCAGATCCCCAGAATTACAACGAAACTCCAGATGACAAGGATCTGTCCCCGTGAAGAAAATGGCTGCTTTGGGGTGGGGGGACGGACTCTATGGCATTGTTATCAAATGAGGCCTCCCCCCTCCCCAAATCCAGCTCTCCTCAGCCTCAACCACAAAACCTCCAGGAAGGTCCTAATCCTAGCTTGGCCTGGACCCAAATGGTCCTCCCTCATAGACCAAAATAATCCCCTATTTCTTATCCGTTACAGATATTTCTGCACACTTGGGGTCCTTTTCACATTTGTGGAAAGATGTGTCTAGCCAATTCCAAGCTCCAGTAACCGGATTGAAGCATTCAGTGTTGGCCCACTTTGCTATCAGGATAGAAGACTGAACTCAGCAAGCTGTGTGAAGAAGCATATCGATTTTTTCTTGACCCGAACTCTACCCATCAAATTCTCTGGGTCCCCCATTTGACCCAAGCACAAGGAGCCCGTACTGACCACGTGACCGGGCGTCTGGGACACGCTGCTGGGTCTGAGGCTCCTCCCTCTCCTCCAACAGAGCTCCTCCCATCTCAGAAAACTCAGCTTTCAACTTCACAGGTGGATCCCGCATCTGAAACAGCAGCAGCAAGAGATATAGATAAGAGATGGAATGGAAGACACCAAGGAATGGATCCTGCCAGACTCTGCACCCTTCTATCAGCACACCTGACAGGGTTTCCTTTCAACACTGGAAAATTACCTGGAGGGAACAGGAAGTTCCCTAAAAGAAGTGGCTTCTAAAGCAGCCTCTTAAATCTTCCATTTGGATGAACAACACTTGGCCAAATTTCGCACCAGGAAGCTGAGGAGAACGTCAGACATGATTGCCTGCATTGAAAGAGAAGCCCTCACCTGTTCTGCCTGCCTCTTCTCCTCTTCCTGACTCAGGAGGAAACCTTCGGCCAGGGCCACCGCCTCGGAACTGGTCTCCGGCCCACATCCTCTGACCCAGCGCTGCATTTCGTGGGGCAGGATGGTCAGGAACTGCTCCAGGACCACCAAGTCCAGGATCTGCTTCTTGGAGTGCCTCTCTGGCTTCAACCAGTGACTGCACAGTCCATAGAACTGGCTGCAAACCTTTCGGGGCCCACTGGCTTCAAGGTAGCGGAACTGCCGGAAGCTTCCGCAAAGCGTTTCTGAGTTCAGAGGCTCCTGATCCCAGATCTCTGGCGCAGCTCTCTCCCAGAATGCAACACCAGTCGCAGCTTGGATGCGATGGGGACCTTTCCTTGCTCTCTTGCCAGGCCCTGGTCCTTCTGGGTCCTTCGCTTCCATCTCCTTGGTTGCCTTTAGCTGTGAAAAGATGGCTTTACACGCTTGACTGTGAAGGGGAGCTTCTCCCTGTGAGTGATGGGGGGGGGGGGGGGGGGAACAGAGAACAACCTGAGGCAAGAAAAACAAAATAGAATTGAGATACATGGAAGATGAGAACAACAAAGCCTCTTGTGGATTGCAATAACATGTTGTTATATTACATATCAAGCTTTTAAAGATATGCCTGTTTGGCCCTTTGGGAAAATTAACTGTCTCTGCCCCTTTAAATATTCTACAAGCTGTTCTCTGATGACTCTAGAAGTCTTTTGTGGGTGCGGGGAGGATGAAGAGTTGTGTCTCACCATGTCTCCCTCTGCAACTCTCAGGTTTCCAGAGCCCTGGAAAGTTCATAACACCCTGGATTGGGGGGGGATTAGGGTCAGGGGGTGCCCACTGTCTTCAAGCTCCCTCCCCCTTTGTCTCTTCTCTCTCTCTCTC
Organism: Sphaerodactylus townsendi; assembly: GCF_021028975.2. Taxonomy (NCBI): domain Eukaryota; kingdom Metazoa; phylum Chordata; class Lepidosauria; order Squamata; family Sphaerodactylidae; genus Sphaerodactylus; species Sphaerodactylus townsendi. The sequence continues at coordinate 2,028,495 of NC_059427.1, forward strand.
TCTCCAATAATGTTCAACTGATTTCTGTTTTCCGTGGCTCCCAGAGGGCAAGAAGCATGTTCAGGCCCCACTGGTGGGGTGGTTTGGGGTGGTGGGGGAAGAGACCCTTTCCTGCCAGTTCCCAAAATCATCTGCATACCTGGAAAGCCCCCACCCTCAACCCACACCTGTTCTGGATGCCCTGATGAGGGGAACTGGACCAAAAAGCTGATGATGATGATGGTGATAAGAGGAGGTAGACGTCCCCTTTCTCTTCTATAAGGAGTCTCAAAGTGGCTCACAACTGCCTTCCCTTCCCCCCCCCCCCTCACTATGAGCACCTTGTGAGATTGGTGGGGCTGAAAAAATTCAGAGAGAGAGAGCAGGTTTCATTTGCAGGAGTGGAGACTCAAACCTGGTTCTCCAGATCAGAGTCCAGCACTCTTCATTATTTATTTATTTATTTATTTTATTGGATTTTTATACCGCCCCATCCCCGAAGGGCTCATTAGCACACAGCGCCACAAAAATGCCAGACTACACTTGACGCTGCGTTCCAAAGAGGGCAGCACAAATTTTGGATCTCACATCCCCTTCAAATCAAGTGATTTTACATCAAAAGAAAAGAAAACCACTGTCATATTGTAAATCACGTGGCAGTGTATGGGCAGTACCCCAAAAATCGGGCATCTATTGCTTCATGGGGCAAAGACATCATCCCAACGCATACATCCTGATCGATCCTTATGATTCTGATATGTGGTTACTTTAAATTCATGATCAAACGACAGGTCATGTGTACAACCACAAACTGCACTGCAAAAGTCAGGCATTCACTGCTTTGCGGCACCACTAAGGTGCACAACCAGGGATCCTCCCAACTTTGGGGGGGGGGTTGGATCCCCCCAGATGTGCCATCAAATCACGTTTCGTGTCCACAGCCAAAGATCAGGAGCGACAGATGGACGCTCTCAAACCAGCCCCTCACTTTGGAGAGAAGGAGCCGGGTGGAGGGGGGGGGGTCTTCCACCCAAAACTCCCCTCCCCCCTCCTCCAGCCCCCTTCTGCTTCCTGCCTTTTCTGGTCTCACAAGCGCCCCCCCCCCCGGACTTCTCCAGAGTCTCCCACCCTCCCTGAAATGTCGACCCCTCACAAGACCTTTGCAATGGTGGGAGGGGGCTGGATCTCATCCCCCCCCCAGTCAGGTGCAGGGAGGAGGGGGTGAAGAGGAGCCCCAGTTGGAGCAGTCGCCCCCCCCCCCGGGCTTGGCAGTGAGTCGCCTGTCTTAGATCGGGGCGCCCCTCTGATCCCCCCCCCTTCCACCCACCCCAAGGATCCCCCTTGACTCACTCGGGAAGGACAGCTGCTCCAAGCAAGAAGAAAGCGGCCTCCCCACCCCCCCTCCTCCCTCGCAGCCTCTCTAGGATTTTGGACTCGGTGACCTCAGCCCGGGGGAGGAACCAGAAAGAAGCGTCGCGGCCCCCCCCCCTCCCTGTCTGCAAAAAAAGGATCTGCATTGTTTGCTTTGGGGAGGAAAAGAATTAGTCAAAGTGAACTGGGGGGGCGAGAGGGTGCGTTTCTGCTGCTGGCATCCCTCCTCCATGGGCATGCAGAGGAGTTGGTCTGCTGAACTCTGCTGGGTCTCTCTCTGCTTCTCCCGGTCCTCTCAGCTCTGCCCATCCGCAGCCTTAAAGGCACAGAGATGCTATCCTCCCCCTGCCTACGCCCTCCCCCAGAGATACACACACACAGTCTCTCTCCCTCTCCTGCAATAAAGCTTTAGGAGCCCCCATTGGGGAGGGCAGAAGCTGAGCAGGGGAGGTTGGGTGGAGCCAAGAAGTTGCCTGCTTCTCCTGTCCCTTGCAAAAGCCCTCTTTGTATTGAAGGATCCATCTCTGATCTCCCAAAATGTGCGCTTCAGAGAAGCAGGAAGGAGCCCGCAGCAGGGAGGGGAGGGGGAGGGGAGGGGGAGGGCTCCAGGGCACCTGGCAACTGAGGCTGAGAGAGCTGTGACTAGCCTAAGGTAACCCAACAGGAGTCAGGTGCAGGGGTGGGGAATCAACCCCACTTCTTCAGATTAGAGTCCACAACTCTTCGCCAGTACACCAGGCTACAAAAAGAATGCTGGACTTCACTTGAAGCTAGATACCAAAACAGACAGGACAATATTCAAATTTTGGACACTCATTAAATCCAATGATTTTTACACTGAAGCAAAAGAAAATCACTTTCATATTGTAAATCATGTCTTAGTCTATTGGCAGCGCCACAAAATTCAGGCATCCGGCGTATCATTGTGCTGCTATGGTGCAAAAAAGCTAATTCCAAAGCACAGATCTGCATGGATTCTTATTTATTTATTTATTTATTTATTCATTCATTCATTCATTCATTCATTCATTCATTCATTCATTCATTCATTCATTTATTAATTATTCTACTTTTATACCGCCCTCCCCCGGGAGGGCTCAGGGCGGTTCACAACAGTAATAGGACAATAAATATGTTAAACATTAAAACAGTTTAAAAGCAGCATTCAATTTCTATATCAGTTAAAATAAAGATGGCATCCAGCTATTAAAACTCCTACAAAAGGGAACAGCGGGTTTTAGCTGTTTCCAGGCACCCTATCAGCGGCTGGACTCTCCAAAGGCCCGGCGGAATAACTCGGTCTTACAGGCCCTGCGGAATTCGTTGAGGTCCCGCAGGGCCCGGACAGTTGGAGGGAGAGCATACCACCAGGCAGGGGCCAGGGCCGTAAATGCCCTGGCCCTAGTGGAGGCCAGCCGCATCATAGATGGGCGTGGGATCACGGCAGCAGGATTGGCTCTCTCAGTCAACGCAGAGACCGACGTGGGACATATGGGGCCAGACGGTCTCTTAGGTAAGAAGGTCCCAGACCTTTTAGCATTAGATCACCCTAAATTCACTATCAAACCACAGGTCATGTCTATAATCACAGAACTGAACTGCAAAAATCAGGCCTTAACTGCTTTGTGGCATCACTACATTGCAAAAACCAGAGTTCCACATAATGGATCCTCTCAAATTATGTATCCTGTCCAGTCACAAATCAGAAGCTAAAGATGGATTTCCTGGCTCTAGGGGACTGGTGGGAGATGCCAAACTTGAACTTGCTAACTCCAAATGTTTCTACAATTCATAGAGAAATCCCCACACATGGAAAGCTAGCGCTGCAAGGAAAAAGCCCCAATCCACAGTCTCTTTATGTGTGAATCTGGTCAGAGACTGATGTCTCCTCAGGTGCCACACACAGGGCCCTTCACGCTTTCTTTGCATCCAGCATCCAGCACCCGGCACCGCTGAGCCTGAAGAGATCCCACAACTCTGTCTTGTCAGCTGACGGAGCCTGAAGAACCCCGCTAGGCACACGCCCAGGAGATTAGGGACGCAGCAGAGGAATAGGATTTCTACAGGCGGGCAGGCAGACCAGGGGGGCTGCAGGGGGCCTTCACTCACCAGGGTCCCAAACAGCTACTTAGGCCTGGCTGCTTGTTTGGGATCCTGATGCTGAAGGAAAGAAAGATCTACTGGGGTCAGGCTGCCAAGAACCGGACAGGGGAGACGGAGTGGGGGCTACCTCCCCAAATCTCCTGCCCCTCTTCAGCTGTCACCCATCAGCCCCAGTCTAAGGCGGCTGAAAGGTCCATTTCCTGTTCATGTTTCTTGCAGGCTTTCATTCCCCGGCTCTTCTTTCTTCGGGGACTTCTTCGTTTTGCACCAAGCAGCTCTTTCTGGCACAGGGAGGGGAGTGGGGATTTGATAGCGGAGCCAGAAGTGAATTCATTCCACTTCTGGATTTTGTTCTGAATAAAGGTTGACCAATGTTTTATTTCTGTACTAGATAGGTAGGAGTCAACTGTATTAGATAGAAAATAGGATTTATAGTTATCTTCTGTACCCTTTGTATTTGCATCCGCATGGAACCTCCTTGGCTCAAGGCAGGAATCCATCCCGGCTCCACCTGTTACCACCAGGAAAATAGGAAAAATATTTTCCTGAGCCTGCCACCGAACTACACTGGCTAAGGATCAGAGCAAAGAGACCAGTGTTGTCCAAAAGCCTCCAAAAGTCCTGGAAAGAACATGTATATACAAATGTGCTGATATTTCACATGGTTTCCTTCTTGCCTTTGTCCCTTTGTTCACTGCCCCTCAGTGTTGGATTTATTATTTGCCAAATGTTTAGGATTATACTTTAGATAAGTTCTCCAGTTGATTTAAGGTTTTGTTACTGTTAATTTAGGATACTCTTGCTTATATGTTTATATGGGCTTGTACTGTATTGGAGGTTCTTTGTTATAAGGTTAAGGGATTCTATAGAGTTACTTTTAGTGATAGACAAGAAGAGAAATGGATTAGAAATATTCTTCTTACTTTATTGTATTAATAGAAGAAGCCTCTTAGGATTTTAGTAGTTTTATTTTAGCTAGGTAACAAGGAAGTAGATCAGAAAATGCAACGTAAGGACAACTCCTTCCTACAATCTGATAAGTTTGTCAACCTCAACAAAATACCCTTTTGGACTTACAAGGAGTGCCTTGGCCGTTTGGAGGACATCACCCTACTTCCCATTGGACTATTTGAATTTTCACTTCTAGGATCTCAAGATTCATTGGCAGCCTTTTCTTCTGGGACTTAATCCCATCAGCAAAAACAAAAGACTGTCTTCCTCCTCTTTGTTTTAGATTGTCTGAATTATGTGGCAGGGGACTGCCCCCTTCCTCCGCTGATTGGATGAAAAACTGTATAAAAAGGGCTGTGTTTCGTTCTGTACTTGAAAGAGCTTGAAATCACAATAAAAACCTCTGCTCTGAAGGCAGCCTGCCTCTGCATCTGCTCAATGCCGCCAAAGCTGAAATCACTCTGAAATCACTATCGCTCATTGTTGACAAAACTGAAATCACTCTGAAATCACTTTCTAGTTACCCCTGGCAGTGGGTAACACACCTGAGCCTGTCCCTTTCACTTGTAAAGGTCCTTGATGGACGCGAACAAAAGGGGATCCCGGGAGAAGTGCCTCGCCCTGCCTAATCTCGGCAGCAGGCAGATAAGGGGGCCATCGTCATCAAGATTCGTTTCCCGACCCCGAACACCCAAGGGACCCTTTGTGTTCTTCTCGCCAGTGCACACGTCATCGCCTCGCCCTACTACACGAGATCCAAGAAGGAGATGCCCATCGAACTCTGATTGGTTCCCGTGTATTGCAAATGCATGATTGGTTACTTTGTATTCTGTTAATGAATGGTGGTGGGCTGTCTTGTATTCTCCCGGACTCCCGAAGGGAGAAAGTATACTTAAGACGTTTTAAGGCTGCTAGGCAGTTGCAGTTGCCGTGGAGCGGAGTTGCTGACACTTAGGTCAGCATCTCAATAAAACCTTCTTTATTCATTATACTCGCTGTGTCGGGTCCCGTTTGTGTTCCCCTGCGCTGCCGAGAGCTGGGTGTTCTGGAGCTAATAAAAGTTACCAGGCAGCGCGGTAACAGGAATTCACTGCTCCCCCCCCCTTCCCTTTTGCATGCTTTGGGTCCTGCCCAGCGCCCCTCGGCCCTGAGTTTCTCCACCCCCCTCTAGCCCCTTTCAGCCCTGAAAACTCAGACCTTCTTTCTGGAAGGGGGGAGCAGGAAATGGCGCCCCCCCCCCACGACCCTTCTCTTGGACTGTGGACTCCCTCCCTTGAACTATCCTGGGGCCATATTTTTGCCCCACCCCCACCACCAACGACGTAAACTGGTTTTTCTATTCCGGGATGGCAATAAAGACTGAAGTGCTCATGTCTCCCGTGGAGGGAGGACAGGTTTTGGGTCCCGGAGGAACCTCTTCCCTCCTCCAGAGGCCCCCCTTTGCCCCCCTAGGAGTTTCTCTGCTCTTTGCTTGGGGCTTTGCCCTCCAAAACGAAGACTCGTCATCGGGCCCCTCTGAAGGCGCCTCCTCCTTTGCCCCCCACCCAGGCAGATGGCCGCTCTCGAACCCGCCACCCGCTCTGGGGAGTTGGGGTGGGAGTGGTTCCTGCCTTTTCTCAAGGAACAAACCCCCAGAGTCTCCCACAAACCCACCCTGCAAATGTTGGTCACTCGCAAGGCCTCTGTAATGAAGGGAGGGGGCTGGGTCGCATCCCCCCCCAGCCCCATGCAGACAGGGGGAAGGAAGAAGAGTAGCAGCTGGCAGACCCCCCCCCCAAGGCTTTGCAGTGGGACTGCTCTCCTGGAGCAGGGCCCACCTCTGACCTCCCTTCCCTTCCCCCCCCAGATATCCCAGCCTCCCATCCCCCACAACAAACCCCGGGATCCCCCTGGAAAGGAGCTGCTGCTGCTGCAAGGGAGAAATAAATGACCTCGCCATCCCCTCTCTGGTAGCAGCTCTAGGATTTTAGACACGTTTCCGGGCATACAGCATTGTAGTCGTGCCCACAGGGTCGCCGTAAGAACGAGACGAGACGCGGAGATATCATCTGGTGGAGAGAGCCAGCTGCGGGAGCGCGGGATCCGTGGATCTGGCTACTCTACCGCGTGCTAGTTCCTGGCACCTTTTATTAGGGTTTTTCTGGGGGCGTGTAAAGGGGTGGATCGGTGGGAGAGCGGGAGACCAGGAGATCATCATGTGATGCATGATCTCATCGGGCTGCTACGTGCAGGAGGAAGCGTCTGCGTCTGGGTCTAATCCACACCTGGGGGCAAGAGCTCCATTGTCCCTTTGTCTGGGACACCTGGTGGTTGTGAGCCAGGTAGTTCATGACCTGTGACTCACCGGGGGTGGGGGATGGGGGAGCGGGTGCGACCAGAAGGCCGTAGTTGGGCCGGCATGCCAAGCACTCTGCCTACGGTTCTGCTGGGTCAGCGGCTCATCCCTACACAGCATGGGCAGCCCTGGAGGGAAGCCATCTGCCAAAGCAGGACCACTGGCCCGCCTATTCCACTCCTTTCCCCCTGGAAAATATGCGTATAGTTTGAGTTGGGGGAAGAAAGGGGGCAGGAGATAGCTGGAAATCACTGTTTGCTGTGCATTAGGTTGTGTTGCCTTTTTTTTTGGTATCTTTGTTGGTTTATCATTTTGTGTGAGAAAATTACAAAAAAATAATGACTAGAGCGTGCCAGCCGTAGATTGAAAAGGTTTTGCATTACACTATGAGAAAGGCAGATGTGTAGTAACTGAAAATAATGTTCTTTACGCAGTTATAAGTTGGGGTGCTCTTAAGTGATGCATCATCTAAGAAAATGCAGGTCACACATCTTGGTGTCAAAACCGCATTTCTTCATGGAGAGATTACAGAAAAATTATAAATGGAGCATCCACCAGGTTTCGTTAACAAGAGGCAGGCACGCCTTGCGTGTCAACTGAAAAAAGGACTATGTGGACTTAAGCAGGCTGCAAGGGCCTGGAACAGCCACGAAATTAGCAGATTGAACCTAAAACTAATTTTTTATTTCCAATCACACCCTTGGGTGTTCCTCCGCACCCTCTCTAGGCCAGGGAGAATCTCCCTCTATCGCTTTCCCTTAGCTGCTACCTGTGCTTCTCACTGGATAGAAAATGAAAATGTCTGATGAAGGTTTGAATCCTGAAAGCAAACATCTAATTATAGTCCTTCTGAACTGCACATGTAACCTCTAACTGTGGGTTCTGTGGGGCAGAACTTGGAAGGAGTTGCAAAGAACTAAATTTTAAAACAAAATGGTTTACTTAACAAATAAAACTTTTAACATTTACATTTAACATTAACAATTTACAGTCCTTCTAGGTTGCATTTCAAGTCCTTATCTTGACAAACTACTGATAAATGCAAAGTCCAATTCTTCCTGCTGGTGGTTGGCTTATGAAGACTTCAGAGGCTTGGTGAATGGGATCCAAGATGATGAAGGTCCCCAAACGAACTCCCATCAATTACATACATAGCAAGCCCTGAAACAATAAATTCTAACATTTACAATTATAGCAAAAATAACCAACTCCCTTCCCACTAGTTCCCAACAACTTTGCAATTACCTTAAACAAGGTGTTAAGAGCTTATAATGGATTAAATCAAGGTCCCAGCCTGGTAACCTTGCTTCCTCCAACTTCACCAGATTTTTGCAGCCTTCTGCTGCTTAGAGTCTCCACCCCTTTCTGGGTCAACCCATTCTGATCATAGGGGTTACACACACAGAAAGGAAAGTGTTGCTATATTACTATAAGGCAAGAGAAGTATTTGTTTGTTTCTCCATTCAGGGTCTGGTGACCTTGGATGAGTTGTCTGTTTATTTACCTGAGGAGGAGTGGGGACTGCTGGATCTGGACCAAAGATGGCTTCATAAGGATGTCAGTGAGGACAATTGTCACAATGTGATCTCTTTGGGCGAGGCTCTCCTTTTTACTGATAGCTACATGACGAAGGCAGAAGTCTTCTTCTGCATGGCCTGGGCTAGTTCAACATCATCCGCTTTTGGAAGCTAAGCTGGGTCAATCCTGTTTTGTACTTGGATGAGAATCCACCAAGGAAGTTCAGAAGGGCTCTGCAGAGGCAAGCAATGAAGCAACCTCTGTCCGTCTCTCGCCTTGAAAACCTGCGGGGTCACCATTAGTCAGCTGCGACATTAGTCTTAAACTCCAGCTGTTCTCCAGTGTGTTTTTTCACTTCACACCTTTAGTTCCTTCTGACGCAATGCATGGGCCGACTGTTGAGTGATTGTGGGGGTTTCACAAACAAGAAGCAAATATTGAAATTGAAATTTGTAATGACACCAGAAATCTATCTGTTGGGGCTATATAATGAAAAAAAACTTTTTTGTCATTCAAAACTATTAACATACATAGCTTCATCAGCCCGCATTGAACTAGCTAAGTATTGGAAAACACCGAACTTACCTTCTCTTCCGGACTGGTATACAAAATTATGGATTTATATGGACTTAGATATCATGACTGGGAATCTGCAACACAAGGACAGTCAAAATGATTGGACATCACTGAAGGAATTCTTCGGGACAACCTTCCAAGTAAATTAAAAGAGTTGAGTAAGAATGTTTCTGCTGCATTCCTGTAAATTTATTCTTCTTTTATATTTCCTGCTCTGTAAAAGGTGTATAAACAATGATACGAGTTAATTTATTATATGAGTTAATTTACTATAAAAAGACAGGCTAGTACATGGTCATTTGATTTGTATTTAGAGATATGAAAAGAACGATTGGATGAAGTTTAAGTTTGAAGGATGTATGTAAAGTTTGTATATGAAGACAACTCCCATGTAGGGGAATGTATTAAGAAATCTTCTCAACTGTATATTTTAAACAAAAATGTTTTTTTAATGTTTGTGTATACTATGGAAAATTTAATAAATATTATTATTAAAAAAAACAAGAAGCTGGGGGCGGGGGGCTTTTTGCATCAGCTGCCTGCTTTCTCAACACCAAAAGAGGCTGTACAGAGAAATACCAGCATCCTCACCATGACACTTCAGAGTCAAGTCCATGAGACATCCACTCCGCCCCCGTCTGAACACTCATTTCACAGCTAAGATGCTACAATGTACTTTCCCAAACTGCTTTTATGGATGGCCCCCGCCCCCTCCCATCTGCACAACCCAGAGTTTTTGTGGTCTCCAACATCCTATAGTTTTGCTCAGGGAACACAGCCTGGTGACCCAAGATTCCACCCAGGTGGTAGCTGGGTTTCCACCCTCCAGGTGGGAGCCTGGAAAACCTGCCGATGTACACTCTGCTGAGCCACGTTTCCTCCCCAATTTCTCCTCTTCCTCCGCTGGCTCCACGCCTAATCTCTAGAAATTTCCCAACCTAGAGCTGGTAACCCTTGACGCAGCCCTCTCAGTGCAAAATGAGGACATTATCACACAAGGCTCTTGCAGGACACCTAGAGTATTGGGGAGTTATGTACAAGACCTCAGGGGTACTGCCCCAAATTGGAATTTTGGTGATTTAGAAGAAATGTTAGGAGACCGTTTGGTTTGTGGTCTGAGGGATGCACCGTTGCAAAAGCTGCTGTTTGCAAGAAGGCTTATGAGGAGGCCTTGCCTTCTGAGATTGCCGCAGCCTCCACTCAGGTGGTGAGACAAGCCAGGAGCCCACAGAGAGTGCAAACAGCTGGCAGTGGAAGTGTATACCCAGGCAACATAGAAGTCCAGAGACTGCAGCATGGCACAATGAGAACTATGGGAGAGCCAAAACAGAGAGGAGTGTCAGCAGCAGTAAAATGTGAGAGTTGTGGTGGGCCACGTGAGAGACAGGCCTGTAAATTTAAAGAGGCACAGTGTTTTTCCTGCAAACGTTGGGGGCATATTGAAAGAATGTGATGAGTGAAGAGAAATCAAGGAGCAGGGAGAAGGGCCACGAGTCATTCTCCAAGCCACCTGGCTACACCTTCTGTACATGTCCCTTGTGGTTACCCCATAACGAATCAAGTTTTGGAAAGGCCTTATCGGGCTACACCCGCTGCACCAATGTCGAGTTACTGAGGCCAAGCCAGCGAGCCCCTACCAGAACAGTGCAAGGGTGCCCTGACCAGTCAAAGGGGACAGAAATCCTGTGACCACTCAGCAGATGTGATCAACCATGTTGCAACCAGTGATCCAGAGAAAGCTGACAGTGATCGTGAGGATACAGATGTCCCTTGCGTGATGGAAGTGGATTCTGGTTCAGCGTTTTCCATTGTTTCATAGGACACATATAAAACATTCTGCCCTCAGGAAGATTTGAATATTAGATCTTGTGATGTACCAGTAACTATCAAGGAAACAGAGTGCCAGTGGTGGGCATGTGCAATGTCAGGGTGAAATATCATATGTTTGAAGGACGGTTACAATGGCTGGTAGTTGAAGGGAGGCGTACTAGTTTGCTGGGGCTGGACTGGTTTGGGAGGTTGGGAGTTGTGATCACAGGAATACATGGGGTGAGTAAAGTAACACGGGACTCGCTATTTGAAGAGTTTAAAAATGTGTTCGCTGAGGAATTGGGGCAGTGTAAGGCTCCACCAGTATCATTACATCTTGACCTTTCAGTACCCCCAGTACGCTTGAAATCACGGCGCGTCCCATTTGCCTTGCGACCTAAGATTGATGCTGAATTAGATTGATTATTAGAACAAGGAATATTGGAGCCAGTTATGTATGCAAAATGGGAGACCCCTATTGTGACCCCCCTAAAAGCCAGTGGGGAAGTGCGTATTGGCGCCGATTACAAGTGTACAATTAATAAGGCGCTGCAGAAGCACTCCTATCCAGTGCCACTGGTGTGTCATTTGCTGGCAATGTTGGCAGGACGGAAGGTTTTTGCAAAATTGGGTTTAGCACAGGGATACCAGCAGCTGGGAGAGGACGATGCCCCTGCAGAAGCCCAGGCAACAGTGACGCCTAGGGGGGCATTTAAGGTAAAGCGCTTGCAATGTGGTGTTATCATTCCCCTTGATACCCCACTATATTATTTCAGAATATTTTCCTGTTAAACTGTATTGGCAGAAGCCAACTTTCATATTTTTGAGTGTGTGTAGCAGTGTGTCCACTTAGAAGCAGGCCACAGGCAAAAGGTTTGTTTTGCAAAATCAAATCAGTGAATGAGTTACTCCAGTCAATAGAACTTGAAAGCCTCATTATCTATGGACATCTCTTGATTACCACACCCTGCTGAACTGCTTTAACACAATAGACACTGAAAACCTCCTTGGTATCTGATGGCATTTCACTAGAAAATGGTTCTGCAACAAATGGTTGCTTCTCTGCATTTCCTCTACCTATTGAGACAATCTCCCTAAACCAATCAATTATTTCCTAAATCTAAAGCCTCAGCCAAATTTGAATAACTTGAGCAGAAGCTCCAAAGAGCTATTTTGTCGGAAGCCTTTCAGTGCTTCGTAATGTAATCAAGGTGAACAATTGGCTCCATTATCCAGGTACTTAGAACAATAGATGAGCTGTTTGATTAGCTCAGCCCTGCAACCCAGCATAGATGCAAGAAACAAAACTTAATGCAAAGGGTCTCTTTTCCCGCCAAACTAGCAATCTACCCTATAAAAATCCTGCTCACCTTAAGCTCATTGCTCATTACTGGCCTGTACCTCCCTTGGTCTTGTGAGACACGATATTGTCCTTTGCCTGGATTTCTATGCTGGCATAGGAATTCTTGCCTTCTACTGGAACTCCTTCAGCTGACTTTAGGTAACGTATAGTCCCTCGCTCCCCCATCCTCCTCTATCATCCAAAACCTATCTTTCCTCCCTATTTATATACTTAGGAACTGTGTGTGTGTGCCTTAATGTCTCACTGTATGATTGCTTGTAACTAAAATTTATATATTTAAAACTATAATCTGGTCTCTGGTATTCTCTGTGGACAAGTCTCAAAAGCTGTTCCTGGTATAGTTGTTACAAAGATCCCCACCTAGCCTACCCCTCGCACTGCCAAGCTGAGTTATTTCCCTATCCTTACTTAAAATTAAGTTCTTACTCTGTTTACCCTTTAACAGAGTTGGTGGAGAATAAGTTCAACCCCTGTTAAGCTAGGTAACAGTGGGGTGAGTGTAGCCCCCAGTATATTCCAGAGCTTGAGGGAGGAAACATTAAGAAATCTGCCAGGAGTCATACCATATTTTGATGATATCTTGGTCATGAGTACACTGAGGAGGAACTGATGGCATGGGTACGAAGAATACTGCAGTGTTTCTCAGATGTGGGATTGCATGTTAAGAGGGAAAAGTGTCTGTTTGGAGTGTCACAGATAGAGTTTTTGGGGCACATGATAGACGCAGAGGGGATTCACCCAACATCAGCGAAATTAAGGGCGATCCAGGATGCCCCAGTGCCACAGTCAAGACAGGAATTGCAGGCATTTTGGGGACTGCTGAATTTCTATCATTCATTCTTGGAACATAAGGCCACTGTAGCAGAGCCGCTGCATCGCTTGTTAGACAAGCAAACATTGTGGCAGTGGACAAGTCAGTAGGAGGAAGCCTTTTCAAAATGTAAAAAATTGTTGTCATCAGGAAGCGTGTTGGTTCATTTTGATGAAAGGGAGTCACTAATTTTCACTTGGGGATGCCGCCTCTTACGGTGTGGGAGCAGCGCTGAGCCATCAGTTGGAGGATTTGCGTGAATAATTGCCAGATAATGCACATGCATCACCACAGGGCCCCATTCATCTGTGGGAATCAACAAAAAAAAACCCATGGTCACGGTTACACATTGATTTTGTGGGCCCCTTTCAGTGACAGTTTCCTTATCGTAATGGACTCATATTCTAAATGGTTAGAGGTAGTGCCAGTAATGTCAATGACATCTCGTACAGTGATCAAGGCACTGCGCAAGCCGTTTGCAACACATGGCCTCCCTGACACAGTGGTATCAGGCAATGGGACATTGTGTCTGAGCAGTTTAGAGTGGCAAATGGCCTTATTGGCCAGGTTACTTCGACCCCTTTCCACCCAGCTACAAATGGGTAGGCAGAGAGGATGATGCAGACCACTATGGATGCTTTGAAGTGGATAGCGGAGGGGGATTGGCATCACTGGTTGGCAAACTTTTTGCTGACCCAGCACGTAACACTTTGTACAGCACAGGGAGAAGTCCTGTGGAACTGCTAATGAACTGTAGGCTTAGTACTTTGTTAGATCAAATGCATCCTGATTTACTGGATGAGCAACTGGAGGATGAAGTGTGTGAAAGTACCCCAAACATTTGAAAAAGATGATACTGTGTATGCTGGAAACTATGGAGCGGGTCCTTGTTGGGTTCCGGCAGCAGTGAGGCAGCCTACAGGTCCACTGTCATATCGGGTGGAAATGGAAGATGGGTGAGTGATCAGCAGACATGCAGACCACGTGAGGAAAAGGGTGTCCGGACAAATAATAGCAGTAGACCAGGGAAGTGAGCAGAAAAGGGTCGAGGCCCAAGTTGTAAGGCAAGACGGAAACCAGGGTCCCCAAGTGCTAGAGCAGTGGTCCTCAACCTTCCTAATGCCGCGACCCTTTAATACAGTTCCTCATGTTGTGGTGACCCCCAACCATAAAATTATTTTCGTTGCTACTTCATCACTGTAATTTTGCTACTGTTATGAATCGTAATGTAAATATCTGATATGCAGGATGTATTTTCATTGTTACAAATTGAACATAAGGTATAAGAGCAGCAAAGATGGCGCCCGGAGCGGTCTGCCACTGCGGAGCTCTGGAAAAAATTGTAGAAAATTGTGATGCAGAAAACATCAAGGAGATATGTTTTAATTTTCTGCGCAGGTGGAATGTTTTAATGACTCGGGTAGTTGTTATTGTTTTAATGTATTTATTGATGTGCGCCGCCCTGAGGCCCTTGGGGGAGGGTGGTATATAAATTTAAATAAATAAATAAAATAATTAAAGCATAGTGATTAATCACAAAAACAGTATGTAATTATATATTGTGAAATATTTATTTCTAATTACAAATAAATGAAATTTATGGAAGTACCGAATCACTCAAATGTAGACAGAAGGCCTATCACAGACCAACCCAATTCATTTAGGCATGTTCCAGACCACTGAAATCAGTAAATCAGACTGAACCACAAGATCAACAGGGCTCACTGATCTTTCTTGACTTTACTTTCCACAACTTCTAGAGACCTGAGAACAGCTGGAGCTGTAGTCACAAAACCTTCATGGATAAAATGCCATGATGTGAGTGAAGAAATATTATCTGGAGTGAAGAAGTAGTATCAGTAAAGATCATGTAACTTTGCTCTTTGACAAGCCAAGTTTTTGTTAGTGTAAAGAGGTCCCCTTGATGGAAGAGTGAAGTGTAGGCAATTTTCCCTCATTCCTCCTTACATCAGCCACTCAATGTTTCAGGGCATTTTGTTCGAAGGTTCCTGACATCCAATATCAGCGTTTCAGAGATCTCTGGGTGCTGCTAGGAAAATGAGAAGTCTGAAAAGATCCCTTTGCAAGTTGCTATCAGTTTGAAGAAATTTGATGTATCAACTGATTATATATCAACATACCAACATGGTATAAAAATATCCAAATGATAGCAGGCAGCCTGCTGCAAGAGCAGGGAAACCCAGGAACACCCCCCCCCCCTTATCACTTTGGTGCATTGGCACCTACAGGAGCAACCAGGTGCCACAGGAAAGCATCCCTGTATGGAAAAGATTGCAGACTGGAAACTTTGTTCAGAGACCCCACAACCCTGTCTCCTCCTTACTGAGCAAACAGAAGACTTTGGGGGTGGCTTAGAAATGCCAGCGTCTGGCTAGCATTCGTCTTAGAAAATCTTGGAAAGTTTTTACAAGACTTTCCGGTATCAGAGAAGAAGGTGGGGTGGGGGAGCAGAAGGCTCCTAAACACATCAAGAGCATGGATTCCACACGGCATCTTTATGACGACAGCAACTCCTTATAAAGATGCTGTGCGGAATCCACTCAAAGTTGCTTCAAAGAAATGGGCTAGATGTGATCCCATCCATTGCGTAAAACGAGGGAAGAGGCGGATCTGGAGGACGCTCGCTCAGGCTCTGGTGTTCACCCGCTTCTTCTGCACAGACAGAGCAGCATCAGTGCCCTCCGCTTTGCCACCACCAGGCGCTCTTCTCTTTTGGCCCTTGCACCACGAGGTCTCTCTCCCATCTCCACGCTTAGGAGCAGCAGTGGCGTAGGAGGTTAAGAGCTCGTGTATCTAATATGGAGGAACCAGGTTTGATTCCCAGCTCTGCCACCTGAGCTGTGGAGGCTTATCTGGGGAATTCAGATTAGCCTGTACACTCCCACACATGCCAGCTGGGTGACCTTGGGCTAGTCACAGCTTCTCGGAGCTCTCTCAGCCCCACCTACCTCACAGGGTGTTTGTTGTGAGGGGGGAAGGTCAAGGAGATTGTAAGCCCCTTTGAGTCTCCTGCAGGAGAGAAAGGGGGATTTAAATCCAAACTCTTCTTCTTCATTTATTTATCAGTCTTATAGACCGCCCAACCCCCGAAAGGCTCTGGGCAGTGAACATCATAAAATGACAATTACATAATGGACTGTAAATAATTTAAGTTAAAATGCAGCAATTAATAAGCGACAATGCTCACAACAATTCCTATTAGACTCTCCCAGAGGGGAGAAAAAGAATGGGCCCATAGATGGTAATGGGCCCGAAATGTAGGAGGAGGCAGGGGCACTCATATCAGCGGCTGGACACTCCAAAAGCCCGGCGGAACAACTCCGTCTTGCAGGCCCTGCGGAACTCACCAAGATCCCACAGGGCCCGGACAGCTGGAGGAAGAGTGTTCCACAAGGCAGGGGCCAGGGCTGTAAAAGTCCTGGCCCGCGAGGAGGCCAGCCACATCATTGAGGGGCCAGGGACTACCAGCAAATTGGCCTCCGCTGAACGCAGAGGCCTAGAAGGGACATATGGGGTAATGTGGTCCCGTAGGTATGAGGGTCCCAGGCCGCATAAGGCCTTAAAGGTAAGTACCCATACCTTGAAGATGATCCGGAATTCAACCGGGAGCCAGTGCAGACGACGCAGTATTGGTTGAATATGGTCATGGAAGGTGCCCCCACGTGAGCAGCCGGGCTGCCGCATTTTGGACCAGTTGTAGCCTCCGGATCAACCGCAAGGGTAGGCCCGCGTAGAGCGAGTTACAATAGTCCAGCCTGGAGGTGACCGTTGCATGGATCACCGTGGCCAGGTCTGCGTGGGAGAGGAAGGCAACCAGCCGCCGGGCCTGTCGAAGATGGAAAAACGCAACCCGGGTTATATGGGTCACCTGGGTCTCCATTGAAAGAGACAAATCCAGGTGGACCCCCAGGCTGCGGACCGAGGGGGTCGGCGCCAATGAGACCCCCTCCCACACCGGCGGCTGGAAATTCCCACCCTCCCCCCCACAACCAAGCCAGAGGATCTCCGTCTTCGATGGATTAAGTTTTAACCTGCTCTGTTGCAACCAACTAGCAACCGCCTCCAAACCGTGCTGGAGAGCTGCAGGGGCGATGACCGCTCCCCCCTCCATCAACAGAATGAGCTGAGTATCATCAGCGTACTGATGACAGATCGGCCCAAAGCTCCGTACCAGCTGAGCAAGGGGTCGCATATAGATATTAAATAACAGCGGGGACAGTAGCACCCCCTGAGGCACCCCACAATGAAGTGGGCACCACCGGGAGGCTTGGTCCCCACACCACACTTGCTGACTCCGATCCTGGAGGAACGAGGCAATCCATTGAAGGACAGTGCCCCGTACCCCGGAAGCAGCCAGGCGGTGGGTCAAAAGATCGTGGTCGACCATATCAAACGCTGCGGTCAGATCTAACAGTACCAACAGCGCCGATCCGCCTCGGTCAAGCTGCATACGGAGCGTATCTGTGACGGCGATGAGAACGGTCTCCGTCCCATGCCCAGCACTGAAGCCGAACTAGAAGGGATCGAACGCCGATGCGTCATCCAGGAAACCCTGAAGCTGCTCCAACACCACTCTCTCAATTACCTTCCCCAGAAACGAAAGATTCGAGATGGGGCGGTAATTGGCCAGATCCCCAGGATCTAACGATGGTCTTTTCAAGAGTGGGCGGACCACTGCCTCCTTCAACCCACCCGGAAAGACTCCTTGCTCAAGGGAGCCATTGATGATCTTCAACAGGTGGGGTCGTAGCTCCTCCCGGCAAAACTTAACAAGCCAGGAGGGGCACGGATCCAGAGGACAGGTAGTAGGTCTAACAACAGCCAAGGCCCTGTCAACAGCGGCTTCGGAGAGCAGGGAAAACTGGGCAAAACATGGGCCTGAAGACAGCCTCCAGTTCACTAATTGGCCTGAAGTTCACTAATTGTAGACAAAGAGTGGGGAAGGTCCTGGCGGAGTGATGCGATTTTATCCGCAAAAAAGCTCATAAATGCCTCACAGCTAATAGTCAATTGGGAATTTGCAGAACCCTCCAACAAGGAGGTCAAGGACCGAATCACACGGAACAATTGTGCCGGGCGAGAGCTAGCAGATGCGAGAGAGGAGGAGAAGAAAGCCCTCTTCGCCTCCTTCGTCGCCATCTCATAGGCTTTCATAAATGTCCTATAAGATGCTCGCGCCACTTCGTCACGAGATTTTCTCCACGCTCCAGACGTCTGAGGCCCCGTTTCATATTGTGGAGCTCCACAGTGTACCACGGAGCCCGCCGAGAACGGGGGCGCAGAGGACGCTGGGGGGCAACAGCTTCGATGGCATCGGAGAGCCGGGAATTCCAATCCTCCACCTGCTCATCGAGTGTGCCGGCAGGTTCAGGATCCCACAGAGCATTCAGGAAACCAATTGGATCCATAAGTCTCCGCGGGCGGGCATAAATCAGCCCATCACCTAGACAGGGTTGGCGCGGCAGGTCCACCCGGACCTTCAGGGCAAAATGGTTGGACCATGGCACTCTATCAATAGAGGATACGACCAGGTCAATTCCCAGTCCGAAGACCAAATCCAGCGTGTGACTGGCCTCATGAGTGGGACCAGAATTTACTAAGGAGAGGCCTAGCGTCGCCATGGATGACACTAGGTCCACGACCGCTGCACAGGAGGCGGTATCGAAGTGGACGTTGAAGTCACCCAAGACAATAAGTCGAGGGAACCGCAACGCCCAGTCAGCCACCACCTCCAGCAACCGTGGCAGGCCGTCCCCAGGTGCGCTAGGCAACCGGTACACCAAAAGGACGGCCAACCTCTCCAAGGCCAACCACTCTAGGCCGACACACTCCATGCCAGTGATCTCCGGGACAGGGACAGCCCTGAAGGGGATAGAGTCACGGATGAACATTGCTACGCCGCCCCCCTGGCCCTGAGTTCGAGCCCGATGGAGACACACGAAACCTGGTGGCGCGACCTCGCCCAAGGCGACCGTCTCACCATCACGCACCCAGGTTTCGGTGATGCAGGCCAGGTCCATCTGTTGGTCTCCAAGATAATCACGGAGAACTGCGGTCTTATTATTGATGGACCTGGCATTAAACAGCACCAGGGACGAAGCAGGGTATTTTCTCTGAACCCGACCACTCTCATTCCTCGGGATAGGACGGAGGTCAGAAGGCGAACGAGCATAACCGTATCTCGTCCGTCTTCTATCATAAGGCCGCTGCCTACCGTCATAATTACCCCATCCCATTAACACTGGAATCCCTGGCCCCATGGATGGTGCCCCCATCCCTCTATCTCCCCGCTACCAAATCGCTCAGGACTCCACAACACGTGGGCCCAGGCTAGCCACTAACTCCACTAAAAATACTAACAACAATAGGCAGACTGGACTAATCCAGCTGTATCTAATCTAATCTAGTGCAGAACTAATCAAAGATTAAAAGAAACAATACTGACCAGACCAGACTAACATATTATAATAACCCCCCTAGCTCTAATCTATAGCAGCTAATGGTTAAAAATGGAAGGTGCCAAAAGCTGAGCATCTAAACAGTACCAAAAGAAGTAATGGAGGCTGAAGTGATAGAAACTGAGGAGGGCACCAGCTAACAGCAGAGGGAGGCACTGCCACCAGCTCCCTGTGGAGATCACTCTTTGCTGTGTTCTTCACGGGACATACTAATAGGAACAGTCCACAGGTGGCGAGCGTGGGGCCCACACCACCCAAGCAAGCCTCCTGCGTGTTGATTCCAATACGTTCCTCAAACCGCGACCTGTATGGCCCTCTCACAGCCAGCCTGTCACGGTCGAATACAGCCACCATCCTATTGAACGCGGCAGATCGATTTGCTTCGGGCTGTATTGTTTGTCCCGTAGCCAGCCACCACTCCTCACATAGTTCTATGTAATCAGGCTCCAATTCTGCTTCCCACACCCGCTGTGATTGTATTTGCGCCGTGGAGGGCCAAATCATAGGCGTGGCCTTCACGGCACCAAAGATGCCTACCAATTCAGCAACCACGGAAGTTCTGACGGCGGGGCCCAACACGACCCCCACACCCAGCTCTCTTTGGGCGCGGTGCCCTTTGGGCAGCGGAGTCCAAACTAAGGCACAGCGGGAACTTTGCCACTGCCCCTCGATATCGCCACCACCAAATTGCTTCGTTCGTGCCGGTTGCTCCGGCTCCGGCTGCTCTGCCCGCAGGCACAACCGCGGCCGCCGCCCCCGACTCTCCCCGGCTACAAGCTGTCCTTTGCAACGGGGCTCCTTATCTGGCTCCTTATCTGCCGGTTGCTCCGGCTGCTCCGCCCGCAAACGCAAACGCGGCCACCACACCCGGCTCTCCCCAGCTGCAAGCCGTCCTCGAGAACGGGGCTCCTTATCTGGCGGACTCCAAGTTTGTGAATGGAGGGGAGTCTCTGCCACCGACTCCCTGCCGTATAGCCACCAGACCACTCCGTCCCTTGTCCCAGCGGGGCAGGCGTGATGAAGAAAGCAGGGCCCCCCGTAGAAACATGGATGAAAGCGGGGACGGGAGAAACAAAGGAGGCGAGAGATGGGAGTAAGCAGAACCATTCTTTAACTCAGTTCGTCAAATTCGTTCGCTGCACTTCTCTAACTTCAATAACCCGGCCTCTCAGATAAAAACAATGAACGCAAAGTGGATAAATAGTCTCTGTTCAGGCTAAAAATCCAGGAGAATGTAATTTAAAAAACCTAATGTGGCGGAGCTCTGCTGCTGAGCATCCGCTGCGGGCACCATCTTGCCATCTTCTTCTACACTCACCATCCCCAGTCCGGTTCCACGGCTGGGTGAAGCGCCCATTGCAGTTCGTGTTTTGCATCTTCAGACAACGGCGGCTGCTTCAAAGACGCGCGTGGGGCGCTCCTGCACTCTCCTCCCCCGCTCCAGCCTGCCGCCCCCACCCCTTTTCCTTCAAGAATGGTCGCACATTTAGCTCTTTCAACGTACCTTGAATACTGCAAAAGACTCTACTCTGCAAACTACTGCAGATATTTTTCTCAGCACTTGAATAATGCCTTTTTCCAACATTGCTGTTTCAAAGTATACAGCCATAATGTTAAAAACCAACAGAAAGAAATTGCAATAAATAAACCGCCGCTCACTGCGATCATACAGGGGACGGGAATAATTCAGGTACGTCCCGTGGCGTCCCTTTATGCTACAGACGCGGAGGCTGTCGCTTAGCTCTCGACACCTCACTAATTCGTTTTGCTTCTCTGTGTTTGAAATGTACCACAGGATCTGGTGACCCCTGTGATAGGGTCGTTCGACACCCAAAGGAGTCGCGACCCACAGGTTGAGAACCGCTGTGCTAGAGGAAGGGTGGGTGGTACCAATGCAGAATGCGACTCAGAAGCATCACAAAGCCCAATATGGGTGCAGGGTCAGGAATTAATACAGGATCAGAAAACTGAGCAGGAGTTGCGACAGTCTCAGTGGAAGAGAGTCCCACCAGACTATTACAGAAGTTAAGAGGAAGGGTTGAAGTGTATTGACCCAAAGCAGCTGCCGTAGCTGAGCTGTAATTGACAGTCAGCGTTCTGTATTTAATTAGTGCAGCTGTAGGCATTTGCGGTTCAGTTGCTATGAAGTAATACAATGAATAACTGCTGGTGTTTTAATCCCCATTCATCTTGGACTTCTTTACATAGCACTTTTTTGTTAAAATATTGATGGTTTTATTTATTTTTTGTTAAGACTTATTAAAAGAAATATAAAAACAAGTATCCCAAATCCAAAAGGAAGTCACATTACAAAAATGCAAGATTTTTCATATCCTATTGTTATCATCCAAGACCATGGTAAATAAAAGGTATACAACCTATTTGCAAGCACATATTTTACTCTCAAAAACTGTTAAGTCTCACAAGCCACCTCTCCCCTCACGCTATTCATGAAGCACTGCTCAGCCAGCCATCATGCCTCGAGACTTCTAAAGTACGCTTCCCCCACTGGCAACTGTCACAGCCACAGGGGAAGGGGTAAGAAACTCAAATTATTATCTTCCCCCACTGACAATCGTCATAGTATTGGAGGGGAGAGGGAGAAGGCCCAACTTCTTCCTTAATTCCATTGATACAGCATTACACAGCCTGTGGTCACTAGGCATTAGGCAACCACCCTTAAAGCCAATCTCCCACTACCATTTGTCAGGGCTAAGAATGTTAGGGGGTAGGGAACTTGCCACGTTTTTGTGTGTGATGTCTGGTAAGCTCCTGCTACTACTACCCCCAGCCCACACTTGAAGCATTTAAAAGGTCTCCCCTTTATTGAGTTCTTTGATTCTGTTGAACAGCACAATTGAGACTGGATCTCTTTCTACAGTCTGAACATTTAAAAGGTTTACCCTATGGTTTCTCAGACGCATTTCAAGATGGCTACAGTGACTGAATGACTTTCCATGCTCTGGGGATTCAAATAATTCCTACGCTATGTGGATTCTTTGATGCATTTGAAGATGAGAAATCTGAATGAATCTTTTCCCACACTATGTGAATTCAAAAGGCTTCTCCCCTGTGTGGGTTCTTTGATGCATTTGAAGACTGTTACTGTTACTGAATCTCTTTCCACACTCAGCATTCAAAAGGTTTCTCTCCTGTGTGGGTTCTTTGATGGCTTTGAAGGTGGCCACTGCGACTGAATCTCTTTCCACATTCTGGGCATTCAAAAGGTTTCTCCCCTGTGTGGGTTCTTTGATGGTTTTGAAGCTGGCCACTCCAACTGAATCTCTTTCCACATTCTGAGCATTCAAAAGCTTTCTCTCCTGTGTGGGTTCTTTGATGGCTTTGAAGACTGCTACTGTGACGGAATCTTTTTCCACACTCTGAGCATTCAAAAGGTTTCTCTCCTGTGTGGGTTCTTTGATGGCTTTGAAGGTGGCCACTGCGACTGAATCTCTTTCCACATTCTGGGCATTCAAAAGGTTTCTCCCCTGTGTGGGTTCTCTGATGCCTCTGAAGGGGGCCACTGCAACTAAACCTCTTTCCGCACTCAGAACATTCAAAAGGTTTCTCCCCTGTGTGGGTTCTTTGATGGCTTTGAAGATTGTGATTGTGAATGAATTTCTTTCCACATTCTGAGCATTCAAAAGGTTTCTCCCCTGTGTGGGTTCTGTGATGGCTTTGAAGCTGGCCACTGGAACTGAATCTCTTTTTACATTCTGAGCATTCAAAAGGTTTCTCCCCTGTGTGGGTGCTTTGATGCCTTTGAAGACTGCGACTGTGAATGAATTTCTTTCCACACTCTGAGCATTCAAAAAGTTTCTCCCCTGTGTGGATTCTTTGATGGCTTTGAAGGTGGCCACTGCGACTGAATCTCTTTCCACACTCTGAGCATTCAAAAGGTTTCTCCCCTGTGTGGGTTCTTTGATGGCTTTGAAGGTGGCCACTGCGACTGAATCTCTTTCCACACTCTGAGCATTCAAAAGGTTTCTCCCCTGTGTGGGTTCTCTGATGGCTTTGAAGGGGGCCACTGAAACTAAACCTCTTTCCGCACTCAGAACATTCAAAAGGTTTCTCCCCTGTGTGGGTTCTTTGATGGCTTTGAAGCTGGCTACTCCAACTGAATTTCTTTCCACATTCTGAGCATTCAAAAGGTTTCTCCCCTGTGTGGGTTCTGTGATGGCTTTGAAGCTGGCCACTGGAACTGAATCTCTTTTTACATTCTGAGCATTCAAAAGGTTTCTCCCCTGTGTGGGTTTTTTGATGCCTTTGAAGGTGGCCACTGCGACTGAATTTCTTTCCACATTCTGGGCATTCAAAAGGTTTCTCCCCTGTGTGGGTTCTCTGATGGCTTTGAAGACTGCCACTGCGACTGAATCTCTTTTTACATTCTGAGCATTCAAAAGGTTTCTCCCCTGTGTGGGTGCTTCGATGCCTTTGAAGACTGCGACTGTGAATGAATTTCTTTCCACATTCTGAGCATTCAAAAGGTTTCTCCCCTGTGTGGGTTCTTTGATGGCTTTGAAGACTGGATCTGTAACTGAATCTCTTTCCACATTCTGAGCATTCAAAAGGCTTCTCACCTGTGTGGGATCTTTGATGAATTTGAAGACTGCTACTGTGACTGAATCTCTTTCCACATTCTGAGCATTCAAAAGGTTTCTCACCTGTGTGGCATCTTTGATGAATTTGAAGACTGTGACTGCGACTGAAACTCTTTCCACATTCTGAGCATTCAAAAGGTTTCTCCCCTTTGTGGGTTCTTTGATGACTTTGAAGATTGCCACTGTGACTGAATCTCTTTCCACATTCTGAGCACTCAATTTTTTTCTCCCCTGTGTGGGTTCTTTGATGCACTTGAAGGAGGTCACTACCAATGAATCTCTTTCCACACTCTGAGGATTCAAAACATTTCTCCGCGGTGCGGGTTCTTTGATGAACTTGAAGGTTGCCACTACGACTAAATCTCTTTCCACACTCTGAGCATTCAAAAGGTTTCTTTCCTGTTTGGGTGCTTTGATGCATTTGAAGACTCCTACTCTGACTGAATCTCTTTCCACACTCTGGGCATTTAAAAGATTTTCCCCCTCCGTGAGTTCTTAGATGCTTTTGAAGATTGGAAATCTGATTGAATCTCTTTCCACATTCTGAGCATTCAAACTGTTTCTCCTCCACGTGGGTTCTTTGATGCCTTTGAAGATGACTATTTTGACTGAATCTCTTTGTATAGTCTGAGCATTTGAAAGGTTTCTCCCTTGTGTAGGTCCTTCGATGCTCCTGTAGACTGCAACTTTGTCTAAATCTCTTTCGGCACAATGTGCGTTTAAAAGGTTTCTTCCCTGTGTGTATTCTTTGATGCACAAGGAGATCTGATCTACATTTGAAGTACTTTCCACACCGAAAGCATTTATGTGCCTTCATTATACTGTTCTTTGGAACATGTACCTTACCTTTTCTTCTATTAGAGAATGTTATTCCAGTCGCTGGTGAG
Source organism: Sphaerodactylus townsendi (assembly GCF_021028975.2). NCBI lineage: Eukaryota > Metazoa > Chordata > Lepidosauria > Squamata > Sphaerodactylidae > Sphaerodactylus > Sphaerodactylus townsendi. The sequence goes on from NC_059427.1 coordinate 2,053,278, forward strand.
ATTAACAGCTTCACTCCTGAATGAAGCCTTTGGTGTTGAACAATGTCTGATTTTTGTGAGAAGCTATTGCCACAGTCTGAAAAGCGGTAGGGTTTCTTTTCAGCATGTGTTTTTTGATGACTAAGGATCGCTTCTCTGCAAAGGAAACTCTTTCCACACTCCAAGCATGCATGGGTCTTCTTTCCACTGTGCATTTGCAAATGGATCTCATATTGGATTTTATCTGAGGAGTTTAGTCCACAAACCAAGCACGCATCTGTCTGCCCTACCGTCTGAATTAGTTCAAGGAAACCCTCATCCCTCTTCTTAACCACATGACTTCCTTTCTGTCTCTTCAGTCCAGCTTGATTCTTGGCATGTCTCATAAGCTCTTCATTTTTGACTCTATCTGGCAATAGCTGATGCACTTCCTCATTCTCCTCATTCCACTGCTCATCTCCTGCTGGAATAAAAAGAGAGATCCCATTTGTGAACAATGTGTATATATTCCTTTAAATTTACTTAGAGATCATTTGTAGAGTCTTTCACAAGGGAACCATTTGGCTTTGAAAGGTCGTAAACAATGCAGCCCTTTGACCCTCATTCTAGTTATAAACTGTGTTTGTGTTTAGATAAGGGAAATTGGTTTTTACAAGGCCACAATCTAAACTGGACTGGATGAGCAAATTCTATAAAGCTCCTGACATGGTGCTAAAGAGGTTGGTTGTTCAGTTATTCTGTCATTCATTCATCTGCCTTGGGCTGAATAGCCTTTGCACTGTATAGTTTTAAACTTGGAACTGACTAGAGCTGAGAGAAAGCCTATCATATTATTTCTTTTTTCTCCCTTTTAATAACATTTTAAAATCTCATCTGTTTGAGAGTATCTGGATGAAGCAGCAGTGGCGTAGTGGTTAAGAGCAGGTGCATCCAAATCTGGAGGAACCGGGTTTCATTCCCTGCTTTGTCCCTTGAGATGTGGAGGTTTATTTGGGGGAATTCAGATTAGCCTGTGCACTCCCACGCATGGCAGCTGGCTGACCTTGGGCTATTCACAGTTCTTCTGAGCTTTCTCAGCCCCACCCGCCTCACAGGGTGTTTGTTGTGAAGGGGGAGGGAAAAGGAGATTGTAAACCTCTTTGAGTCAGTCTTTAGTTCAGTCTCTGGAACCAGCAGAGAGGAGTAGCAGTGGAGAAGAGAACTGGGCCAGAAAGAGCAGAGTGAGGTCTGGTGTTCATTTTGGAGGGCTTTTCTAAAAGCCACATCTTTTAAAACAGTGTATTTTAACAGGGGTTAGCAGGGGTTATCTCTTTTTCTCCTTGTAAGGCTGCTGAGAGGTGAGGCAGCTGAGGCTGCTGAGAGGTGGGGCTTAACAGGAGTTAACAGAGGTTATCTCTTGTTCCTCTTTGTCCTGGGCTGCTGAGAGGTGGAGCTGCTGAGAGGTGAGTCAGTCAGCCTTTAGTTCAGTCTCTGGAACCAGCGGCGCGTGCCGTTAGGCAATTTTGTTTTTAAATAAATAAGGACATTTCCTGAGGGATAGTAGGTACAGATAGCCGGGGAACTGACTAAACGCTTAATATTTAAATATCTAAAACAAAAATCAGATATGAAGGCAGGGAAGCCAGCAGGGGATGGGGCTTTCCAGTGTTTTGCACTGAGTGTCACATGTACTCCACTATCTGCCACTAGGACAGAAGTCGGGTGTGCCCTCGCTGCAATGAGCTCCCTGGCACTCAAGGAATGTGTGCTCTCTTGAAGCCAAGGTGGCAGACCTGGAGAAGCTGAAAGAGGCAGAGAGGGTGACAGACGAGGCTTTCAGGGACCTAACAGCCGGATCCCACTCCCAAGGTGACATCCCTTTAGATGTCATGGAGAATGAAGGTCTTGGGGACGGAGGGTGCCAGTTTGAGGTGGGGCTTGTTGCTCCCTTAGTTGGGACCCCTTCCTTAGCTGGTGATCAGATATCCTCTCAAGACTGAGGATACCCCTCAGGGAGGTGGGGGCTCCTCGTAGTGGGTGATCTGATCATTAGAAATATAGAGAGTTGGGTTTGTGAGAGGCTTGATGACCGGATGGTGACTTGCCTGCCTGGTGCAAAGGTTGCGGATGTCATGCTTCGTCTAGATAGGCTTTTAGACAGTGCTGGGGTGGAGTCAGCAGTTGTGGTCCACATTGGCACCAACAACATTGGGAAATGTAGCCGGGAGGTTCTGGAAGCTAAATTTAGGCTGCTAGGTAACAGGTTGAAGTCCAGGACCCCCAAGGTGGCATTCTCAGAAATGCTACCTGTTCCACATGCAGGGTGAACTAGGCAAGCGGAGATACAGGGTCTCAATGCATGGATGAGAAGGTGGTGTAAGGCAGACAAACAGCAACAAGCAGTTCTTCAAATACATCAAAAGCAAGAAGCCAGCTAGGGAAGCGGTAGGCCCGTTAGATGATGAAGGAACAAAAGGTGTGCTAAAAGATGACAGGGAGATTGCAGAGAAGCTGAATGAATTCTTTGCATCTGTCTTCACCCAAGAGGAGGTGAGGAAAATTCCTGCACCTGAACCAAGCTTCTTAGGAGGCGAATCCGAGGGAACTAGCTTAACATAGTGGTAGACAAGGAAGAAGTTCTGGCAGCCATTGATAAAATCTAAATGCTACCAAATCCCCTGGCCCAGATTGCATTCATCCAAGGTTCTTAAAGAGCTCAAGCATGAAATTGCTGATGTTCTCACATTAATATGCAACTTATCCCTGAAATCTGCCTCCATTCCTGAAGACTGGAAGATGGCCAATGTCACACCAATCTTTAAGAAAGGGTCTAGGGGGGACCCAGGAAATTACAGGCCAGTCAGTTTGACATCTGTTCCTGGCAAATTAGTAGAATCTATCATTAAAGATAAAATTATAAAACATGTACAAAAGCAAGACCTGCTGAGGAAGAGTCAGCATGACTTTTGCAGGGGCAAGTCCTGTCTTACAAACTTACTAGAGTTCTTTGAGGGTGTAAACAGGCATGTGGATAAGGGGGAACCAGTGGACATTGTCTACTTGGATTTCCAAAAGGCTTTTGACAAAGTTCCCTACCAAAGACTATTGAGAAAACTCAGCAATCAAGGAATAAAAGGGGAAGTCCTCGTGATGGGATTAAAAACTGGTTGAGAAACAGGAAGCAAAGAGGGGGTGTGAATGGGTAATTCTCACAATCGAGAGATGTAGGGAGTGGTGTCCCCAAGGATCCTCATTGCAGATAGACCAGTGCTCTTTAACCTATTCATAAAATGACCTGGAAGTAGGGTGGGTAGCGCGGTGGCCAAGTTTGCAGAGGATCCCAAACTATGTAGGGTGGTGAGAACCACAAAGGATTGCGAAGAGCTCCAAGCGGACCTTGATAGATTAGGTGAGTGGGCTAAGAAATGGCAAATGCAGTTCAATGTAGCAAAATGTAAAGTGATGCACATAGGGGCAAAAAATCCAAACTTCACATACATGCTACAGGGGTCAGTGCTTTCAGTCACAGACCAGGAAAGGGATTTGGGCGTCTTAGTTGATAGTTCCATGGGAATGTCAACTCAATGCATGGCAGCTGTGGAAAAGGCAAACTCTATGCTGGGGATAATTAGGAAAGGAGTTGATAATAAAACTGCAAGGATTGTCATGCCCTTATATAAAGCCGTGGTGCGACCGCACTTGGAGTACTGTGTTCAGTTCTGGTCGCCACATCTCAAAAAGGATATTGAAGAGATGGAAAAAGTGCAGAGAAGGGCAACGAGGATGATTGAGGGACTGGAGCACCTTCCGTATGAGGAGAGGCTGCAGCGTTTGGGGCTCTTTAGTTTGGAGAGGAGACGTCTGAGGGGGGATATGATTGAAGTCTATAAAATTATGCATGGGGTAGAAAATGTTGACAGAGAGAAATTTTTCTCTCTTTCTCACAATACTAGAACCAGGGGGCATCCATTGAAAATGCTGGGGGGAAGAATTAGGACTAATAAAAGGAAACACTTCTTCACGCAACGTGTGATTGGTGTTTGGAATATGTTGCCACAGGAGGTGGTGATGGCCACTAACCTGGATAGCTTTAAAAAGGGCTTGGACAAATTTATGGAGGAGAAGTCAATCTATGGCTACCAATCTTGATTCACCTTGATCTGAGATTGCAAATGCCTTAGCAAACCAGGTGCTCGGGAGCAGCAGCAGCAGGCCATTGCTTTCACCTCCTGCCTGTGAGCTCCCAAAGGCACCTGGTGGGCCACTGCGAGTAGCAGAGTGCTGGACTAGATGGACTCTGGTCTGATCCAGCAGGCTAGTTCTTATGTTCTTAGAGAGTTTCAGATTTGTCAGGAACTGGGGAACCTTTTGGGACAAGACAGGCCTGTACAAAAGGGAAGGGCTTCATCTTAACCAAAGAGGAACCAGGCTGCTGGCGCTCAACATTAAAAAGGTGGCAGAACAGCTTTTAAACTGATGCCTGGGGGAAAGCCGACAGGAGCTGAGGTGACTTGGGTTCGGAATACAGAGTCCATGGGGATGCAGACAGAGAGGGAGGTTTTTCTAAATCAACCACATACAAGTGAGGAGCACAGCAATGTGATAAGTGATAGTGTCTATAAAAGGCTAGAGGGCAAAACACACAAATCCCAGGTTAGGGTCAGAGACAGAGTATACAAGTGTCTCTATGCTAATAGTAGAAGCATTCGACCTAAAATGGGGGAGCTGGAGTACAGAGTTTTGAAGGAGGACATTGATATAGTGGGCATCACAGAGACATGGTGGAATGAGGAGAACCAGTGGGATGCTGTTATCCCAGGTTACAGGCTCTACAGGAAGGATAGGACAGGGCGTATTGGGGGTGGGGTGGCCCTCTACATCAAAGAGAGCATAGTGTCACATAAAATAGACAATGCAGGGGGGAGCTGATTCCTCTACAGAAGCACTGTGGATATCAATACCAGGGGTGAAGCATAGTTTAACATTAGGAATATATTATTGTACTCTGACCAAAGCACACAAGAGGATTCTGAGATGGAAAAAAAGAAATTAGAGAGGCCAACAAAAGCAAAATGTCGTGGTAATGGGCGATTTTAACTATCCCCATATAAACTGGAAAAATGCATGTTCAGGTCATAGTAAGGAGAGAACATTCCTAGATATGCTAAATGACTGTGGCTTAGAGCAGATGGTTGTAGAACCAACCAGGGAGAGGAGTGATCCTAGATCTAATTCTATGTGGGACCCAGGACCTGGTCTGCGGGAAGTCAGTAAGTTGTTGAGCCGATAGGGAACAGCCACCACAATGCTGTCAGATTCAGTATCTCTGCATGCTAACAAGTGACAACTACTAATGTAGTTACATTTGCCTTCAGAAAGGGAAATTTCTCAAAGATGAGGGGGGATAGTGTGCAGGAAGCTGAAAGGGAAAATCAAGAGAGTCAAAACTGTCCAATATGCTTGAGGTTATTTAAAAACACAGTGTTAAAAGCTCAGCTGGAATGTGTTCCACAGGTTAGGAAAGTCAGTACCAGACCAAAAGAAAGCCACCATGGTTAACAAAGGGACGCTTTTGGAGGAAATTATTAGGAAAAAAGATGTCTTTTAGAAAATGGAAGTCCAACTTAACTGATAAAGAATACTGCAGAGAATACAAATGGTGGCAAAAGAGAAGCTAGTTATGGAGGCAAAAAAGGATTATGAGAAACGATGGCTGCAACATCAAGACCAGCAAACAAACAGTTCTTCAAGTACATCAAAAGCAGGAAGCCAGCAAGGGAAGCGGTAGGCCCAAGTAGGAGGACAAAGGAACAAAGGGTGTGCCAAAAAGATGACAGGGAGATTGCAGAGAAGCTGAATGAATTCTCTGCATCTGTCTTCGCCCTGCAAGAGGAGGAGAGAGGAAAATTCCTGCACCTGAACCAAGCTTCTTAGGAGGCTTAATCCGAGGGAACTAGCTTAACATAGTGGTAGACAAAGGAAGAAGTTCTGGCAGCCATTGATAAACTAAATGCTACCAAATCCCCTGGCCCAGATTGCATTCACCCAAGAGTTCTTAAAGAGCTCAAGCATGAAACTGCTGATGTTCTCACTTTAATATGTAACTTATCCCTGAAATCAGGCTCCATCCCTGAAGACTGGAAGATGGCCAATGTCACACCAATCTTTAAGAAAGGATCTAGGGGGGACCCAGGAAATTACAGGCCAGTCAGTTTGACATCTGTTCCTGGTAAATTAGTACAATCTGTCATTAAAGATAAAATTATAAAACATGTAGAAAAGCAAGACCTGCTGAGAAAGAGTCAGCATGGCTTTTGCAGAGGCAAATCCTGTCTTACAAACTTACTAGAGTTCTTTGAGGGTGTAAACAGGCATGTGGATAAGGGGGGAACCAGTGGACATTGTCTACTTGGATTTCCAAAAGGCTTTTGACAAAGTTCCTCACCAGAGACTATTGAGAAAACTCAGCAATCAAGGAATAAAAGGGGAAGTCCTCGTATGGATTAAAAACTGGTTGAGAAACAGGAAGCAAAGAGTGGGTGTAAATGGGAAATTCTCACAATCGGAGATGTAGGAGTGGTGTCCCCAAGGATCCCGTGATTGGGACCAGTGCTCTTTAACCTATTCATAAAATGACCTGGAAGTAGGGTGGTGGTAGCGTAGGCCAAGTTTGCAGATGATACCAAACAATGTAGGGTGGTGAGAACCACAAAGGATTGGCTTGAGGGAGCTCCAAAGCGGACCTTGATAAATTAGGGTGAGTGGGCTAAGAAATGGCAAATGCAGTTCAATGTAGCAAAAAAAAAATGTGATGCACATAGGGGCAAAAAATCCAAACTTCACATACACGCTACAGGGGTCAGTGCTATCAGTCACAGACCAGGAAAGGGATTTGGGCCTTAGCTGATAGTTCCATGGGAATGTCAACTCAATGCATGGCAGCTGTGAAAAAGGCAAACTCTATGCTGGGGATAATTAGGAAAGGAGTTGATAATAAAATTGCAAGGATTGTCATGCCCTTATATAAAGCTGTGGTGCGACCGCACTTGGAGTACTGTGTTCAGTTCTGGTCGCCACATCTCAAAAAGGATATCGAGGAGATAGAAAAAGTGCACAGAAGGGCAACGAGGGATGATTGAAGGATTGAGCACCTTCCTTATGAGGAGAGGCTGCAGCGTTTGGGACTCTTTAGTTTGGAGAGGATTCGTCTGAGGGGGGATATGATTGAAGTCTATAAAATTATGCATGGGGTAGAAAATGTTGACAGAGAGAAATTTCTCCCTCTTTCTCACAATACTAGAACCAGGGGGCATTCATTGAAAATACTGGGAGGAAGAATTAGGACTAATAAAAGGAAACACTTCTTCACACAACGTGTGATTGGTGTTTGGAATATGCTGCCAGAAGAGGTGGTGATGGCCACTAACCTGGATAGCTTTAAAAAGGGCTTGGACAGATTTATGGAGGAGAAGTCGATCTATGACTACCAATCTTGATCCTCCTTGATCTCAGATTGCAAATGCCTTAGCAGAGCAGGTGCTCAGGAGCAGCAGAAGGCCCTTGCTTTCACATCCTGCCTGTGAGCTCCCAAAGGCACCTGGTGGGCCACTGCAAGTAGCAGAGAGCTGGACTAGATGGACTCTGGTCTGATCCAGCTGGCTTGTTCTTATGTTCTTATGTTCTTATGTTCTTATGTTCTTATCTTCGCTAGTTCCTCGGAATCGCCTCCTAAGAAGCATGGTTCAGGTGCAGGAATTTTCCTCACCTCCTCTAGGGAGAAGACAGATGCAAAGAATTCATTCAGCTTCTCTGCAATCTCCCTGTCATCTTTTAGCACACCCTTTGTTCCTTTGTCATCAAAAGGGCCTACCGCTTCCCTAGCTGGCTTCCTACTTTTGATATACTTGAAGAACTGTTTGTTGCTGGTCTTGATGTTCGCAGCCATGCGTTCCTCATAATCCTTTTTTTGCCTCCCTTACAGCTAACTTGCTTCTCTTTTGCCACCATTTGTGGTCCCTCTCATATTCTTCATCAGTCAAACTGGACTTCCATTTTCTAAAAGATATTTTCTTTTTTCTGATAATTTCCTCAACCTTTCTTGTTAACACATTCCAGCTGAGCTTTTATTACTGTGTTTTTAAATAACCTCCAAGCATCCTGGACAGTTTTGACTCTCTTGATTTTCCCTTTCAGCTTCCTGCGATCCCCCTCATCTTTGAGAAATTTCCCTTTCTGAAGGCAAATGTAACTACATTAGTAGTTGTCACTTGTTCGCATTCAGAGATGCTGAATCTGACAGCATTGTGGTTGCTGTTCCCTATCAGCTCAACAACATTGACTTCCTGCACCAGGTCCTGGGTCCCACATAGAATTAGATCTAGGATCACCTCTCCCCTGGTTGGTTCTACAACCATCTGCTCTAAGCCACAGTCATTTAGCATATCCAGGAATGCTCTCTCCTTACTATGACCTGAACATGCATTTTTCCAGTTTATATGGGGATAGTTAAAATCACCCATGGTTCCAGAGACTGAACTAAGGACTGAATGACTCACCTCAGGAGCCCCACCTTTAGCAGCCCAGGACAAAGAGGAACCTCTGTTAACCCCTGTTAAGCCCCACCTCCAGCAGTCTCAGCTCTTAGCAACCTTACAAGGAGAAAAAGAGATAACCCCTGCAAACCCCTGTTAAAAATACACTGTTTTAAAAGATGTGGCTTTGAGAAAAGCCCTCCAAAATGAACACCAGAGTCACTCTGCTCTTCCTGGCCCAGTTGCCTTCTCCACTGCTGCTCCTTTCTGCTGGTTCCAGAGACTGAATAGTGGTAGACAAGGAAGATAGTGGTAGACGAGGAAGAAGTTCTGGCAGCCATTGATAAACTAAATGCTACCAAATCCCCTGGCCCAGATTGCATTCACCCAAGAGTTCTTAAAGAGCTCAAGCATGAAACTGCTGATGTTCTCACTTTAATATGTAACTTATCCCTGAAATCAGGCTCCATCCCTGAAGACTGGAAGATGGCCAATGTCACACCAATCTTTAAGAAAGGATCTAGGGGGGACCCAGGAAATTACAGGCCAAGTCAGTTTGACATCTGTTCCTGGTAAATTAGTAGAATCTATCATTAAAGATAAAATTATTAAACATGTACAAAAGCAAGACCTGCTGAGGAAGAGTCATCATGGCTTTTGCAGAGGCAAGTCCTGTCTTACAAACTTACTAGAGTTCTTTGAGGGTGTAAACAGGCATGTGGATAAGGGGGAACCAGTGGACATTGTCTACTTGGATTTCCAAAAGGCTTTTGACAAAGTTCCTCACCAGAGACTATTGAGAAAACTCAGCAATCAAGGAATAAAAGGGGAAGTCCCTCGTGATGGGATTAAAACTGGTTGAGAAACAGGAAGCAAAGAGTGGGTGTGAATGGGAAATTCTCACAATCGAGAGATGTAGGGAGTGGTGTCCCCCAAGGATCCGTTTTGGGACCTTTAACCTAGTGATCTTTAACCTATTCATAAATGACTTGGAAGTAGGGGTGGATAGAGTGGTGGCCAAGTTTGCAGATGATACCAAATTATGTAGGGTGGTGAGAACCACAAAGGATTGCGAGGAGCTCCAAGCGGACCTTGATAAATTAGGTGAGTGGGCTAAGAAATGGCAAATGCAGTTCAATGTAGCAAAATGCAAAGTGATGCACATAGGTTAAAACAAATCCAAACTTCACATACACGCTACAGGGGTCAGTGCTATCAGTCACAGACCAGGAAAGGGATTTGGGCGTCTTAGTTGATAGTTCCATGGGAATGTCAACTCAATGCATGGTAGCTGTGAAAAAAGGCAAACTCTATGCTGGGGATAATTAGGAAAGGAGTTGATAATAAAATTGCAAAGATTGTCATGCCCTTATATAAAGCTGTGGTGCGACCGCACTTGGAGTACTGTGTTCAGTTCTGGTCGCCACATCTCAAAAAGGATATCGAAGAGATAGAAAAAGTGCACAGAAGGGCAACGAGGATGATTGAAGGATTGGAGCACCTTCCTTATGAGGAGAGGCTGCAGCGTTTGGGACTCTTTAGTTTGGAGAGGATTCGTCTGAGGGGGGATATGATTGAAGTCTATAAAATTATGCATGGGGTAGAAAATGTTGACAGAGAGAAATTCTCTCTCTCTCACAATACTAGAACCAGGGGGCATTCATTGAAAATACTGGGGGGAAGAATTAGGACTAATAAAAGGAAACACTTCTTCACACAACGTGTGATTGGTGTTTGGAATATGCTGCCAGAAGAGGTGGTGATGGCCACTAACCTGGATAGCTTTAAAAAGGGCTTGGACAGATTTATGGAGGAGAAGTCGATCTATGACTACCAATCTTGATCCTCCTTGATCTCAGATTGCAAATGCCTTAGCAGAGCAGGTGCTCAGGAGCAGCAGCAGCAGAAGGCCCTTGCTTTCACATCCTGCCTGTGAGCTCCCAAAGGCACCTGGTGGGCCACTGCAAGTAGCAGAGAGCTGGACTAGATGGACTCTGGTCTGATCCAGCTGGCTTGTTCTTATGGGTCTCCTACAGGAGAGAAAAGGGGATATTAATTCAAACTCCTCCTCCTCCTCCTCCTCCTTAAGAACTGTGTTCTCGGTACATTACTGGAAAAGTACCCAGCATAGGGTGAACCGTTTTTTACCCAGACAAGGAGGCCTGATCTTCCCTTTGAACCTCCAACCACATGGAAAACATTTCAGTGGCTTTTTTCCTTCAGTGCATAGAAGCGACTGGAACTCCATGGAAACCATCTCCTGGGACTTAACCTCCTTTTGCCAGTGTGGCTTCTAACCTGTTTTGTGCTTTTTACAATCCTCGAGTCTCGGTGCAGCTTACAAAACACATTACTTTCACCTCTCCACAACAGGGACCATGTGAGGTAGGTGGAGCTGAGAGAGTTCAGAGAGAAACTGTGACTGGCCCAAGGTCACCCAGCAGGCTTCAGGGGTAGGGAACCTGCGGCTCTCCAGATGTTCAGGAACTACAATTCCCATCAGCCTCTGTCAGCATGGCCAATTGGCCATGCTGGTAGGGGCTGATGGGAATTGTAGTTCCTGAACATCTGGAGAGCCGCAGGTTCCCTACCCCTGGTGTAGAGGAATGAAGAATAAAAACCCTTTATACACATCAGAGCTGGCTGTTCTGTAACCACTATACCATTCTGGCTCTCTGCAAGAAACTACCATGATATTCAGTCCAGCACCCACACAGAGTTTCCTTTTAGCTGTGTGGAAAACCAGGAAGATCCAGCTGTCAACCAGTTCTTGGGCAGGGGTGTGGGAGGAGGAGAAAGAGAATCTAGGACTTCACTGAATGATCCCAATAGACCAAAAAAGACTCCCATGGTTTTCGGAAAAGATACCAGTGGTGAGAAGGGCAGGGAAGGCCTACAGGTAGAAGTTGTACAAAAGGGTCTTTGGCTTCCTCAAGCTTCGCTGTTCTTAAGAAACACTCACTTTTCATACAATAACGACTACTGAAATATACATTAGCCCCTTAAGAGCCACAGCTGAGGTCATCCTTGGAAGCACCTTTGGAGCATCCCCGATTGCTGGCCTCAGAAGGCCTTTCCCAGCAGATTTTACGATTCTGCCATATGTAACCATGAGGAATACTTACTCGCAACCAGCCTTTCTTTGGATGCAACACATTTGTCTTTCTCCACCGTAATCTCTCTTAAATTCCTGGCTTCTTTGGCACAGAGAGAGGGAGAGAAAAAAAAGAGAGAGAGAGAGATTGTCTTTATATGGGGAAGGAAAGAAATCCAAGGAAGAGGAAATGTTCTTTGGGAAGAACTGAGATTTGGGCAAGATTATAGCCTACAACCCCAACCAGTGCAAAGGAGACAGGAAAAAAAGTGTAATCCGAAATGGCACCTGATAATAGCTCTGAGGGTTTCTTAGCCAGCCAGCCACAACACTGGCATCATCTGCCCTGGGCAAACCAGGGGGTGGCTTGGGGGGCTCTGCCTGGCCATGCTGAAGACTGCCTTTGCTGACACCCCACTAATTCGAGGTCTGCAGAAGGGAGCAAGGAGGGGGCAGGCCTCAAAACAATAAATGTTGGTCTTTCAGATTTCATCCCAATAGCAGAAACTTCTGCCTTTGACACCTATAAAAAATCCTTACCCACGCAGGCCAGACTCTCGGAGGTCTCCAGCATGACTTCCCTGTAGAGAGCTTTCTGGTCCAGGTCCAGCAGGGCCCACTCTGCCTCGGAGAAATACACGGCCACCTCCTCCAAGGAAACTGGAGTCTGACAACAAAAGCATTCCTTTATCAGAGATCAAGCCCAGTTGAGATGGCTCACTGGAAGGGGGCATTCTGGAAGGGTGTCCGATGGAGAGCTGGGCATGGGTAGAAGGGGTGGGGTTGAGAGCTTCTTGCCTGGGCCTTTCAGCACCAGCTGCCAGAGGACAGCTCCCCAGAGAAAGGAGGAGGACCCATTCTGCCTCCCATTCATCTCCCTTACCTGGACTGGAGGGGCAGCAGCTGTTTCCACACCTGTGCCAAGAGAGCGGATCAATACTCCCTCCTCATGGCCTGCGAAGGAGAGAAAAAGGGAAGGTCACATCTGTCCCCAAGCCCCTCCCCAAAGACGCTAAGGAAGCCTGGCTTTCCTTCCCCAGCATCCTACTTCCTGTTGTGGCTGATCAGATACTCCAATAAAGACAAGTAGAAAACAAATGTTCCCACTATGGGATTTCAGAGGATGCTCCCCGGAATGTGCAGGTTGTGCTTATTCACAAAATGGAACAGATTGGCAGAGATTTTTCTCCCTTTAAGTCCCCAGAGTGCCTCTCATGGAAAAAAAGGTGGGATATGAGTATTGTCATCAATGTGAGGAATTCCCTCTACGAATTTCCCAAGAATCCTCCCCAATATTACCTTTCCCCCTTCCCTAGAAGCCCCTGTATCCTCTTCCATTGTCCTGCCTCATTCTCTGTTTCTTAGCCAATCATCACCCTGTCTTTCATCTACCTCCAACCTTCAGCTATATTTTTCAGTTTTTTTTACTCATATTATCCCACCTCTCTCCACACTGGGGACCAAAAGCAGCTGACATTATTCTCCTCTCCTTTTTATCTTCACAACAGTCTTGTGAGGTAGAATTCAGGAATGATTCAAAATCACTCAATGTGTTTCCATGAGAAGGTGGGGATTGGAACCTGGGCCTCCCAGACCCTACTCTGAAGTTCCAGCTGCTGCGTTGCATTGGCTTTCACAGGGTGGCTGATGGTCAATTGAGGGCCCTCCCCTCCCCAAATCCTGCTCTCCTCAGCCTCAACCACAAAAAGCAGCTCCGGGAAGGTCCCAATCCTAGCTTGGCCTAGACCAGTGATGGCGAACCTTTTTGAGACCGAGTGCCCAAATTGCAACCCAAACCCCAGTTAATTATCGCAAAGTACCAACCTGGCAATTTAACCTGAATGCTGAGGTTTAGTTTAGAAAAAAACGGTTGGCTCTCCCTCTTCCTCCTCCCACCCGCCGAGCAGGGCCAGCCTGCTGTAGCCTCCAGCAAAGTCCCACACGCACCGCTCTGTGTCTCTCCAGCATCTCTGCCTCCTCTGCGCCCCCCCCCCCCCAGGCAGCAGCCACCTGGAGCACAGGCACCAGGCCCACCAGCCAAGTCCTCCCTGCTCACCACGGTGTGCGCACATCATGCTCAGCGGCCCAGGCCAGCCTAGATGTGGGGGTGATTTTCCGCTCCCCACATGACAAACTCTGTGCACGTGCCCACAGAGAAGGCTCCGAGTGCCACCTCTGGCACCTGTGCCATAGGTTCGCCATCACTGGCCTAGACCTAAATGGTCCGCCCACAGAGGCCAAAAAAGTCCCGTAGTTCTTTTCAGTTTCAGAGATTTCTGCCAACTTGGAGTCCTTTTCATCTTTGTAGAAAGATGTGTCTGGCTCGATCCAAGCTCCAGAAACCGGATGTAAGCATTAAAAGCATGGGTTAGTTCGGAGCTTCGGGCTGTGGTGCTATCAGTACGCTGATGACACCCAGCTCCTGTTCACGATGGCGGGTTGTCCAGCCTCCGTCCCGGGGGCTCTCCAGCGTTGTTTGGAGGCTCGCCGCGTGGAGCATCTGGTTGAAAGTGAGCCGGCTGAAGCTCAATCCAGCGAAGAAGGAGGTCCTGTGGGCGGGTTGAGGAGAGAGGCCAGCTGACCTCTGCCTGCCGACGCTTGATGGGGAGACTCTACATCTGGCCTCATCAGTTGGCAGCTTGGGGGTTACCCTGGACTCCATGTTGTCATTGGAGGCGCAGGTGGCAAAAACTACCGGGGCTGCCTTCTACCACCTGCGCCAGGCAAGGCAGTTGGCTCCGTACCTTCCTACCTCTGACTTGGCCACAGTGATCCATGTGACGGTCACTTCTAGAATGGACTATTGTAACTCGCTGTATGCTGGCCTTCCTTTGGCCCTGACCCAGAAACTAAAACTCGTTCAGAACGCGGCAGCCAGGCTCCTTTCGGGAGTGAGTAGTGCAGACCAGATTACTCCGGTCCTGTATCAGCTCCACTGGCTGCCGATCGAGTTCCGGATCAGGTTCAAAGTGCTTGTTCTGACATTTACGGCTGTGAGCAGTCTTGGACCTACATACCTGCAAGACCGCCTCTCCCCATATTGCCCCTCTTGACTCCTATGCTCATCAGGGGGAAATTTACTTAAGGTTCCCAGCCCCACACTGGAACCCTACCCATCAAATTCTCTGGTGCCCCATTTGAACCAGGAACAAGGAGCCCTTACTGACCATGTGACAGGGCGTATGGGACATGCAGCTGGGTCTGAGGCTCCTCCCTCTCCTCCAACAGAGCTCCTCCCATCTCGGAAAACTCAGCTTTCAGCTTCACGGATGGACCCCGCATCTGAAACAGCAACAGCAACAGATAAGACATGGAATGGAAGACACCAAGGAATGGATCCTGCCAGACTCTGCACGGTTCTATCAGCACACCTGACAGGGTTTCCTTTCAACACTGAAAAGTTATCTGGAAGGAACAGGAAGTTCCCTAAAAGAAGTGGCTTCTAAAGCAGCCTCTTAAGTCTTCCATCTGGATGATCAACACTTGGCCAAATATCGAGACATTGGTGGGAATCTTTTAGGAGAACGCCAGATATTAAGCTCTTCGCATTGAAAAGTGAGAAGCCCTCACCTGTTCTTGCCTGCCTCTTCTCCTCTGCCTGACTCAGGAGGAAACCCTCGGCCAGGGCCACCGCCTGGGAACTGGTCTCCGGCCCACATCCTCTGACCCAGCGCTGCATTTCTAGGGGCAGAATGGCCAGGAACTGCTCCAGGACCACCAAGTCCAGGATCTGCTTCTTGGAGTGCCTCTCTGGCTTCAACCAGTTCTTGCAAAGTCCATGGAGCTGGCTGCAAACCTCTCGGGGCCCACTGGCTTCAAGGTAGCGGAACTGCCGGAAGGATCCGCAAAGTGTTTCTGAGTTCAGGGGCTCCTGATCCCAGACCTCTGGCGCAGCTCTCTCCCAGAATGCAACACCAGTCGCAGATTGGATGCGATGGGGGCCTTTCCTTGCTCTCTTGCCAGGCCCAGGTCCTTCTGGGTCCTGCTCTTCCATCTCCTTCTCCTTGGTTGCCTTCAATTGTGAAAAGATGTCTTTACTCGCTTGGCTGTGAAGGGAAACTTCTCCCTGTGAGGGATTGGGGGGGAGGGGGGACAGAGAACAACTGAGGGAAGAAAAACAAAATAGAATTGAGATACATGGAAGATGAGAACAAGAACGCCTCTTGCAGTTCGTAATAACATGTTGTTATATTACATACAGAGCTTTTAAAGATTTGCCTGTTTGGTTCTTTGGGGAAATTAACTGTCTCTGCCAATTTAAACATGCTATAAACTGTTCTCTGATGACTCCGGAGGTCTTTTCTGGGTAGGAGGAGGATGAAGAGTGGTGTCTCTCCATGTCTCCCTCTGCAACTCCTAGGTTACCTTCCAGGCACGAGTAACTAAGTTCTATTTAATTCAAAGACGAATACTTGTTGTAACCCGCCCTGAGCCCTCTGGGAAGGGGTGGGATAAAAATATGATAAAATAAATAAGGAGCTGAGGGAGTTCACGTTTAGGAAGATTCCAATAACATCCATACAAAATATTAACAGCAATCATCACAATACTGTAAGGAATTCCATAGACGCAGAAATAAAAGGCTTTGGGAGTAAAAGTCCATTTATTAAGACATCTTAGAAAGCTCGGCACACGAAAGTGGCAGGAAATTTGACACTTCCGCCTGTAGCCACAGGTATTATAATACCAGTCACCCCATCCCCTTCCTAAGCTTCCCATGGGAACAGAGGCTTCCATCTCCGCCAAGAAAGACCTAGCCGTCTCAACATTTAATTCATGGCCATCACGCCTCGGGACTGTGGAATGCACTCTTGGCCAGGTTACTTCACCATCAACACCATTGAATCCTTTACACTCTGCCTCCCCTAAGAAGGCCAAGACCCGCTTCCCCCAGGTTTGTCCAGCGGAAAGTGGCTGCCGTGGAAAGCAGCAATAAAGTGGGTGGGGCTTCTAATCGTTTTCGAATAAACTCCATTGATTATACCCAGAGGAATATCCCCACCTAAGAAACTAGCAAATATTGCAAGCGTTTGCCAGGCATTGTGACAAAGCGAGTCCAGGATAGCCGCCAATTTACGCGAGTGTTTGTGGGCCATCAATAATAGTCGGTGGAGCCTCTCCGCTGGTCGCATAGGCATCGGAAGCGGGAGCCTCCCTGAGGTAAGCTGGAATGGAAGACAGGATGGATGTTACTAAGAGAGTTAGGGCAGTAAATCTTGCCGGCAGTGACATCATTAATCACTTTAGTAATCTGAAAAGGTCCCACAAATCTCTTGCCAAGTTTGGAATATCTATGCACGTCTCTGAGATTTTTTGTAGATAAATACACCCAGGAACCCACACGCAGAGGGAAATCCGAGCGGTGTTTATCCGCTTGCAGTTTTTGGGAGTCCTTGCTTGTTGTAAAGCTGTCTGGACCGAACTTCCATCCCTCGGCTAGGGATCTAAATCCATTGTTGAAATTCTGGGGTCCAAAGCAGCTATGGGTAGTTGTGGCAACGGGCGGGAAGGAGCTAATGACAATAATTTCAAAGGCTTTGTACTACTATGAACCGCATTGTTATAGGCGTACTCAGCAAACGGAATAAGCTCGCACTCAATTGTCTTGGTGGTAGTTGGTGTAACAACGTGAATACTGCTCGAGGGTTCTGTTCGCTCTCGCCTCGCCACTTTGAACGTGGTAGGGCGGCGATGTCATGCCTCAACCCCAAAAAAATGCTTTCCAGAACTTTGAGATGAATTAGTCAAGGGTCGAGACCACCTTAACGTGGGCGGAAATGGAGACGTAAACATGTTGAATAAAACAGCCGCCAACTTTAGGGAGCCGAGGGGATGGAAGCACATGGAATAAAATGGGCTTGCTTTAGAGAATAAGTCTACCACCACCCATAAAACCGTATTGCCATGACTTTCGGCAAATCTGTAATGAAATCCATGGAGATGACTTCCCAAGGGCGGAAGCTACCGAGAGGTTTCAATAGTCCATGGGCTTTCCGGATGGTTTTGGCTTCTGCACAAACCGAGCAGCCTTTAATGTATGCCTTCAATGTCTTTGCGACATGCCACCAGAACTACCGGCGGGCTAAGTGCAGAGTTTTCAAAAGCCAAAATGTCCAGCTGAACGGGCATCGTGGCAAGCTTCAAGAACTTGCTTGCGGAGGGGGGGGGAGGCACGGTGGCTCATTCCCTCCGGGCCAAACTCCATTCTCCAAACGCACTGGGAGTCTCCTTCGCTGTTGGAGGCTCACGCGAGCCCGCGGCCTCCACCCCAGGAAAGGAGAGACGAGACTGGGAACGGGTGGAGGAGAAGTGGACGCTTTGAGATCGGGTGACAGCCAACCCCCAACTGAGGGGTAAGAACAGTGCGGAATGTCTCGTATAGCCCCACCCTCCCTCGGTAGGCTGGTGAGCTGGCCAGCCAGTTTGTTGGTTTTCCCAGGGAAAAATGGACTGTAAAAGAGAAACGAAAGAAATCGGCCCAACGGTTGTTTTATGGACATCTTGAGGGGGGTGGAAAGAGCTGCCAGGTTTTTATGATCCGACCAAACTTGAAAGGGTGCTTAGCCCCTTCCAGCCAGTGGCCAAGTGGAGAGTGCTGCTTTGATGGTCAGTAGTCTCCTTTGTCACCCACAGTCCAGTTGAGTTCGCACCAGAGAATTTTTTTAGACAAATAAGCACACGGAACCAGTCTACCATCTTTATTTTTTCTGCAACAGGGCTGCCCCTAAGTGCTTTGTCCGAGGCGCCCACGCGAACCACAAACGGAGATCCGGTCAGGGTGCTTTAGGATAGGTTCGGTGGTAAACGGAGATTGTAATGGTTGAAAGGATGTTTGACATTTCTCAGACCAGACAAGGGGCCCCGGCTTACGGACAGTGGATCTTACCCTTAGTGCTGCAGAGGTCTGTGAGAGGGAGAGTCAGTTCAGCAAAATTCAGTATAAAATCACGAGAGAAATTAGCAAAACCAAGAAACGACTGGAGTTCTTTATGGGTTGGTGGGGTGGCCATTGGAGGACTGCATCAATTTTAGCAGGATCCACAGTTAAGCCCTCGGCTGGTGATCCGTAACCCAAATAGTCAATGGAGGTCTGATGAAAGCAGCATTTGGAGAGTTTGGCAAAGAGAGAGTTGTCACAAGCTGCCAATACCTCTCGAACCAATATTTCATGCTCTCTATAGTTTGCGAAGTAAATTAAAACGCCATCTAAGTATACAACCACTCCCTTTGTACAGTAAATCATGGAGAACTTCGTTGATAAGGGCCATGAAAGCTCCCGGGGCCCCACTTAACCCGAATGGCATTATTAAATATTCAAACTGTCCAAACTTTGTGTTAAACGCAGTCAGGTGTTCATATCCTTCAGCAATTCTGACTCTGTAGTAAGCTTTTCTCAAGTCCAATTTAGTAAAAATGCGCCCTTTGCCGAGTGCATCTAAAAGGTCCTTGATCAAAGGCAAAGGATATTTATTGGACAGGAGACCGCGATTGAGACCTCGATAATCTGTGCAAAGCCGTGAAGACCCATCTTTCTTTTGACAAACAAAACGGAGCAGCGCGGTGTGTGCTTGGTAGCTCCGCCGATGGTTACGAAAGCAAGGTTCTTATCTAAGAAGGCACGGGTTCTTCCTCCTCATTGGGACTCATGCGTAGATTCTACCCTTGGGTAGTTGTGCCCCTGGTTGTATGACAATTTTACAGTCAGTGTCTCTGTGGGTGGCAACTGATCGCGATTCCTGCTCCTGAAAACTCTGGCTAGATCCTGATATGCAGGTGGGATGCCAATAGAATCGTGGAGCACCTCACTGAGGAAGCCAGAGAGGGTGTGTGTCAGGAGACGCTGGGTTTTCCAGTTCGTTCACCACAGGGAGGGTCAGTGAATTCCCAGGATCCTTTCCTTCCAAAATGAATTCCTTGGTTCATGTAACAAATAACCAAGGCATGCCCAAAACTATGGAGGTTTGGCCACTGGTGCCAAAATGAAACTAATTTTCTCCCAATGGTCGGCGCGAACGGAGGAGAACCGGGCTGTGTTTTGTACTGGGCCGTCCCCTGCTTCCGAGGGGCTGCCGCCCATTTGGGTGAATGGTATGGGCTTAGCCAGGGAATTCGGCCCAGGACCGAGCCCTCTGCCACCTGGGGCCGCATTAAGCAGTGGGAGCAGCCGAACTACGAAGGGCCGAAAAGAATGCGAGTGTTTAGCTGGGTTGGCCAGAAATGCTTGAACAGTACGGGAGTTTTTCTGCCTTCACTCACCGCCAGGAGTCACCCATGTCCATGGGGCTGAAGAAAGACAAACAGCTGCTTCCCTCCTCTGGGTCGCCTTCGTCAAATCAGCTTAGACGAAGCCAGCGGGAAGGCTAGCCTGGCTGACTCTGCGCAGGGTGGTTTTGGGCTTTAGGATTTGCAGCGCTGAGCTGGAGCTGATGGTTTTGGCTTCTTTGGGACAGTTACGGCTAGGATGACCTGGCCCTCCGCATGTAAAGATTAATAACCCAAGTCGGGCGACGGGCATACTCAGAGGGTGTCGTTTCGTAGGGAGCTGCTGGGAGCTTGATTTGAGTGGACACAGTAGTGGTTTCGAGGGCGCATACGGCCTCCTTGACGAAGCCGATTCCAAACGACGCCACTTGAGACCCCTAACTGGATCCAATCTGCAATGGTACTCGAGGGAACTCCGAATTAAAACAATAACACCGTTACCGTGAAGTTTGCTGTCCACAGCATCCGAGAAGTATTGCATTCGTGATTACGCTCAGGCCTGTACTACTCAGGGAGGAAGCTCCAGTCAGCGCACAAGACCAAATTCACGCGGACAAATTCTTCTGCAAACGGCGCGGTTGCGCTTGGCTGGATGGTTTTGATGGAAAGCGGATAGCTTCGATTCTCAGCGCCTGGATCTTGAAAGCCAGCTTCTTAAAGCTTGGGAGGGAATGCGGCACTGTAATGAGAGTCCCCTCATCCTGCAAATCCAAAACAAAGTCCACGTAACCAGTCGGGTTGCTGCCCCATCCAGGACTGAGCCGCCGATGTCCCGTGATTTTTTCGCTCAGACCGGTATAGATCATCGCAGGTCTTCCAAAGTGGGCATTGAGTTGCAAGAGTATGAAGTAGGAAGTTTGGAAGCGGGTCCCATCAAAACGGCTGGTATCGGGGCTTATAGTAGCCCTGCTGCTCGACGGCTCTTGCGCTTCGCTGGGGAGGTGGTTGGCGCTGGTTGAGCAGGTTGGGCAGGCAGCTGTTGCACGGGGGGCCGGAATCGGGCGCTACGGTGCGCTGGCTTGGGGTGGCAGGACCCAGGCACGCGGCCCCTGGCACCGCATGATCAGTAACAGCATAGGCTCCAACTTGGGGCCCCTGGTCTGCTGCCTCCTTAGTTCCTCTCCAACGCAGCTAGCTCCCTCCTCCGCGAAGTCAATGCATCTTGCGCGCATGCAGCAGCTTTTTCCGCTCTTAACTTAACCAGTTCGTCCCGCTTAAGGGCTTCAGTGAGTTCACTTTGCGCGGCGAGAGCCTGAACGCTTTCGCTGCTGCCGCTGTAAATCCAGTCTGGACTGTTCCAGGACTTTATCATGGACTGACAGATTCTGGGCATATTGTCGCTGGAGCTGCCTTTGGCACGGTCCAACTCGAAGTTGGACTTCTTTGCGCTATTGTTCCCGTCCCTCTGCAGGTTTTCGCCATTTGCTGTAACTGTGCCCTGCCTCCTCTCCATAGCTGGCGCGCTCACGGTTCCACATGCCGCATGGCATCATCTCGAAGTCGCCTCTACCTCATCCCAGTCTTCTCTCGATGGGAGAGGAAACCGGTCCGGGACTGGGAATGCAGGCTTTCTTCAGACTCTTCGCCATCGTGGAAGCTGAGCCATCGGAGACACCGAAGCCGCCCGCCAGAGCTACCGGTGGAGCCCTCGAGGCAATCACAGATGGTCAGCGGCCGGCTGGGGACCGGGATGGGGGTCCGACAGTTGCACGGATACCCCCCTCCCAATTCCAGGTTGAATCCCGTAAGTCCTTTGGATCGGGCCTCCCCAGTGTTAAAGCACGGTGGTTCCCTTTTTGGGAGTATCACCAAATACTTCCAGTCCAGGAATCGCTCAATGGATTCCCTGGGTTGCCGTGATGAAAGGTGGTCAAGCCCGCCTCTCCATGACAGGTTGCATCTGAGGTTTGTAATCCACACCTAAAACGGTAGAGATCCGATCCACAGGCGCCGGGATCCATGGACAGCGCTAAACGACTCATGGAAGTCCCTTAACCGCCGCCGCCACGCCCCTCGCTCCAACGTAAAGCGAAGACTCCTCCGGCTGATACGTAGGACGGGGAAAAGAGCCACCAGCGAGGGCCCGCTTCTCCTGCCGGTTTCTCCAGATTCAGAAGGGAAAGGTCGAGCCCTCTTTGAGGGCTACCGCGCAGCCTTCCGCCAGTAACATCTCAACCTCTCCATCGCCAAGACAAGAGGTCCACCGCACAAGACCATATAGATGATTTGAGATTCCTGCCACAATGTAAGGAATTCCATAGACGATGAAATAAAAGGCTTTGGGAGTAAAAGTCCATTTATTAAGACATCTTAGAAAGCCTTGGTACACGCAGTGGCAGGGAATGACACTTCCCGCCAGAAGCACAGGATATAATACCAGTCACCCCATCCCCCCTTCCTGCTTCCCATGGGAACAGAGGCTTCATCTCCCGCGCAAAGATAAAGTCTCCGCCGATGCATCTGGCCCATCGCCCGGGCTGTGGAATGCACTCAAGGTTACTTCACCATCAACACCATTGAATCCTTTACAAATACACAGTAATAATATTAATGTATAGTTTCATAATAGAAAACAGGTGCTCTGCCTCCATTGCCACAAAGCATTTTTAGTGGGTGTGTTGGGGTGGGTGGGTGGGGGTCAGTCTCTTCAGGAACAGATCCCTAAAAAAAATCCTTCCAGCAGATCAGACTTCCCCGAGGCCAAGGGGCAGATCCTGAAAAGTTCATATAATACCCCTGGATTGGGGGAATATGGGTCAGGGGTGCCTCCACTCTCCTCCAAGCTCCCTCCATTGCTCCATTGTCTCTCTCTCTTCAGTGTAATGTTCAACTGATTCGCTCTTCTGTAGGTTCCCCGTAGAGGGCAAGCATAGGGCATGCTAAAATAGGGCCCCACTCCTGATGTAGTGGTTTGAATCGGGTGGGGCAAGAGACCCTTTCCTGCCAGTTCCCAAAATCTTCTGCATACCTGGAAAGCCACCATCCTCAACCCACACCTTTTTTGGATGCCCTGCAGAGAGCAACTGGACCAAAAAGCTGATGATGATGATGATGATGATGAAGAGAAGGAGGACTTCACTTTTCTCTTCCATAGGAGTCTCAAGGTGGCTTACAACTGCCTTCCCCTTAATGGGCACTTTGTGAGATTGGTGGGGCTGATAACATTCGGAGAGAGAGAGCCGTGAAAGGCCGAAGACCACCCAGCAGGCTTCATTTGCAGGAGTGGAGATTCAAACCTGGTTCTCCAGATCAGAGTCCAGCACTCTTAATTATAGTACACAGCGCCACAAAAATGCCAGACTTCACTAGAAGCTGGGTTGCAAAGGGGGCAGCACAAATTTTGGATCTCATGTCCTCTTCAAATGAAGTGGTTTTACATCAAAAGAAAAAAGAAAACCACTGCCATATTGTAAATCATGTCTTAGTGTATTGACAGCACCACCCAAATCCGGCCCCTGCTGCTTCATGGGGCAAAAAACATAACTCACAAGCATACATCCTGATAAATCCTTATGATTCTGATATGTGCTTACTTTAAATCAGGGGTCTTCAAACTATGGCCCTCCAGATGTTCATGGACTACAAACCCCATCAGCCCCTGCCAGCAAGGCCAAGTGGCAGGGCTGATGGGAATTGTAGTTCATGAACATCTGGGGGGGGGCACAGTTTGAAGACCTCTGCTTTCAATTCACCCTCAAATGTCAGGTCAGCAGGTCTACAGCCACAAACTGCACTGCAAAAATCAGGCATTCACTGCTTTGCGGCACCATGACGGTGCACAACCAGGGATGCTCCCACGTGTGTTTTGTTGGATCCCCCCAGATCATGTGCCCTCAAATCGCGTTTCCTGTCCACAGCCACAAATCAGGAGCGACAGATGGACGCTCTCAAACCAGCCCCTCACTCCGGAGAGAGAAGGGAGCCCCCCTGGGTGGGAGGGGGGGTCTCCTCCCAACACTGTCTCCCTCCCCTCCAGCCCCCTTCTGAAGCCTCTTCTGCCTTTTCTGGTCTCACAAGCGGCCCTCCCCCTTCTCCAGGAGTCTCCCACCCACCCTGAAATGTCGATCACTCATGAGATCCTTTGCACACCCCAGGGCTGGATTCTCTTCCTATCCCCAAAGTTGCCAAGGCATGGAGATGGGTGAAGTAGGAGACCCCAGATTGCCAGCAGTCCCGCATTGCAGTGAGGCACTGTCCAGATGGGAAGCAAGCCCCTCTGAGTCCCTCCCTTCCACCTCTCCCCAGATCTCCCCACCCACCACCAACCCTGGATCTCCCTTGACTCACTAAAAGGACAGCTGCTCCAAGCAAGAAGGCAGTGGTCTCCCTACCCTCTGCCTCTCCCAGGCCCCTGTGCTCCCAGACTCACTTACCTCAGCTGGTGGGAGGACCTGAATCCCAGCTAAGCAGTTGCTGTTGCCCCCCTCCCTCTGCAAAAACAGGATCTGCATTTGCTTTCCCCTGTTTACCACTGCAAGGCAAGCATGCAGAGCAGTTGGTCTGCTGAACTCTGCTGGTCGTCCCCATCCACAGCCTTAAAGGCACAGGGGTGATATTCTCTCCCCTACTCCCTTCCCTTCCCCTCCACACACACACACTCCCTCTTGAAATAAACTCTTAGGAGCCCTCTCAGCCATTGGGGAGGGCAGAAGCTGAGCAAGGGAGGTTGGCTGAGCCAAGAAGAGGCCTGCTTCTCCTGCCCCTTGCAAGAGCCCTCTTCGTTGAGAGTTTGTATTGAAAGATAGATCTCTTGATTTCTCAATGGGTGCCCTTTAGAGAAGCAGGAAGGGGCCCCCAGCACGGAGAGCGGGAAGGCTCCAGGCCCCCTGGCAACAGAGGCTGTGCTGGTGGAGGAGAGACTAAACACAGACATTAGACAGCAATGGGGGGGGGGTTTCTCCCCCTCCCCACTAAACATAATGAGGTGCATCTCTTGATCAGTGCACTTAAGGAAGCAGGAATTGATATCTTTAGAAGACTCTCCCGATGATCCCACCCAGGTTTGGTGAAGTTTGATTCAGGGGGACCAAAGTGATGGAGCCTCAAAGGTGTAGCCCCCCATCTTCTATTAGCTCCCATTGGAAATTATGGGGGATGGGGCACCCCCTGAATCAAACCTCACCAAACATGGGGGGTATCATCGGGAGAGTCTCCCCAAAAAAATCCCTGAAATTTTGGTGCTGCTAGCCTAAAAGCTGCATGCCCTGCAGGCCAAAAACAAAAGAAAACCCTTAAAATACAAACAAACAAATGGGGGCAGAGCTACGGACATGTAATGGGGGGGTTGAACCCGAGAACCCCCCCCCCCCTTACCTACATCCTGGGGCCCAGGGCTGCTGCACAGAGAGTTCCAGCACCTCATCAACTGAGCAGAGCACAGCAGGGGAAAGGAGGAGGGGGGTGGGGGCGATTTTCTGTCATCGACAATACATTGAACGTCCTTGGGTGTTTCTCTGCACCCTGTCTAGGCCAGGGAGAATCTCCCTCTATTGCTTTCCCTTGGCTGCTGCCTGTGCTTCTCACTGGATAGAAAATGAAAATATCTGATGAAGGTTTGAACCCTGAAAGCAAACATCTAACTATAGGAGCAGCAGTGGCATAGGAGGTTAAGAGCTCGTGTGTCTAATCTGCAGGAACCGGGTTTGATTCCCAGCTCTGCCACCTGAGCTGTGGAGGCTTATCTGGGGAATTCAGATTAGCCTGTACACTCCCACACACGCCAGCTGGGTGACCTTGGGCTAGTCACAGCTTCTCGGAGCTCTCTCAGCCCCACCTACCTCACAGGGTGTTTGTTGTGAGGGGGGAAGGGCAAGGAGATTGTCAGGTCCCTTTGAGTCTCCTGCAGGAGAGAAAGGGGGGATATAAATCCAAACTCCAACTCCTCCTCTTCTTCTTCTTCCTCTTCTTCTTCTTCTAGTCCTTTTGGACTGCCCATAGAAAGGAAAATATTGTGATATTCCTATAACAAGAGAGGGGTATTTGTTTGTTTCTCTGTTCAGGGTCTGGTGACCCTTGACCAGGTACCTGGACCAAAGAAGGCTTCATCAGGAAACCACTGAGGACAATTGTCACAATGTGATCTCTTTGTGTAAATCTCTCCTTTTAACTGATTGCTACATGCTGAAGGCAGAAGTCACTCCTTCAGAGAAGGACCGCAGCCCTGTTCTGCATGGCCTGGGCTAGTTCAATATCATCAGCTCTTGGAAGCTAAGCAGGGTCAATTCTGTTTTGTACTTGGATGAGAATCCACCAAGGGAATCCAGGAGGGCTCTGCAGAGGCAAGCAATGAAAAATAACCTCTGTCTGTCTCTTGCCTGGAAAACCTGCCGGGTCACCTTAAGTCAGCTGCGACTTTAGTCTCAGACTTCAGCTGTTCTCTAGTGTGTTTTTTCACTTCACACCATTACTGCCTTCCAATGCAATGCATGTGCCGACTGTTGAGTGGTTGTGGGGGTTTCACAAACAAGAAGCGGGGGGGGGGGGCTTTTTGCAACTCTGCTTTCTCAACACTGAAAGAGGCTGTACAGAGAAATACGAGTACACTGACACTTCAGAGTCAAGCCTGAGACATCCACTCCGTTCCCTTCTGAACACTCATTTCCCAGCTGAGATAAGAGGTCATGTGGTCAAGAGATGTCACAATGTGGGCAGCGTGGTGGCCAAGTTTGCGGATGATACCAAATTATGTAGGGTGGTGAGAACCGCAAAGGATTGCGAAGAGCTCCAAGCGGACCTTGATAAATTAGGTGAGTGGGCTCAGAAATGGCAAATGCAGTTCAATGTAGCAAAATGTAAAGTGATGCACATAGGGGCAAAGAATCCAAACTTCACATACATGCTACAGGGGTCAGTGCTATCAGTCACAGACCAGGAAAGGGATTTGGGCGTCTTTTGAAGTTGATAATTCCATGGGAATGTCAACTCAATGCATGGCAGCTGTGAAAAAGGCAAACTCTATGCTGGGGATCATTAGGAAAGGAGTTGATAATAAAACTGCAAGGATTGTCATGCCCTTATATAAAACTGCGTGGTCGCGACCTCAAGACTTGAAGTACTGTGGGCAATTCCGCTCTGGTCGCCACATCTCAAAGAAAAGGGGATATCAAGAGATAGAAAAAGAGGTGCAGAGAAGGGCGCAACCTTGAGGATGATTGAAGGATTGGAGCACCTTCCTTATGAGGAGAGGCTGCAGCGTTTGGGACTCTGTAGTTTGGAGAGGAGACGTCTGAGGGGGATAAGAGTGAAGTCGAGAAAATAATGAATGGGGTAGAAAATGTTGACAGAGGTAAATTTTTCTCTCTTTCTCACAATACTAGAACCAGGGGGCATTCATTGAAAATGCTGGGGGGAAGAATTAGGACTCATAAAAGGAAACACTTCTTCACGCAACGTGTGATTGGTGTTTGGAATATGCTGCCACAGGAGGTGGTGATGGCCACTAACTTGGATAGCTTTAAAAAGGGCTTGGACAGATTTATGGAGGAGAAGTCGATCTATGGCTACCAATCTTGATCCTCCTTGATCTCAGATTGCAAATGCCTTAGCAGACCAGGTGCTCAGGAGCAGCAGCAGCAGCAGGCCATTGCTTTCACATCCTGCACGTGAGCTCCCAAAGGCACCTGCTGGGCCACTGTGAGTAGCAGAGAGCTGGACGAGATGGACTCTGGTCTGATCTAGCAGGCTAGTTCTTATGTTCTTATGGGAGAGGGGTAAGAAACTCAAATTATTATCTTCCCCACTGACAATAGTCATAGGCCCCTTCTGCACACGCAAAACAATGTGTTTTCAAACCACTTTCACAACTGTTTGCAAGTGGATTTTGCCATTCCGCACAGTTTCAAAGAGCACTGAAAGCAGTTTGAAAGTGCATTATTCTGCATGT
Source organism: Sphaerodactylus townsendi (assembly GCF_021028975.2). Classification (NCBI taxonomy): domain Eukaryota; kingdom Metazoa; phylum Chordata; class Lepidosauria; order Squamata; family Sphaerodactylidae; genus Sphaerodactylus; species Sphaerodactylus townsendi. The sequence goes on from NC_059427.1 coordinate 2,081,005, forward strand.
CTTTGAGGGGAGAATGCCCAATCTCTTTCTTAATTCCACTGATATAGCATTACAGAGTCTGTGGTCACTAGGCAACTATCCCTAAAGCCAACCTCCCATTATCATTCGTCAGGGATGAGAAAGTTAGGGGGTAGGGAACCTGACACTTTTTTGTGTATGATGTCTGGTAAGCTCCTGCTATTATTACCTTCAGCCCACACTTGAAGCATTTAAAAGATCTCTCCTTTATTGAGCTATTTAATTCTGTTGAACAGCACAACTGGGACTGGATCTCTTTTTACAGTCTGAACATTTAAAAGGTTTACCATATGTATGGTTTCTCTGACGCATTTCAAGATGGCTACTGTGACTGATTGTCTTTGCACACTCTGGGCATTCAGAAGGTTTCTTCCTTGTTTAGTTTCTTTGATTGCTTTGAAATCTGCTGCTGTGACTGAAACCCTTTCCACATTTCTCCCCTTTTATGGGTTCTTTGATGGCTTTGAAGGTGGCCACTGCAACTGAATCTCTTCCCACATTCTGGACATTCAAAAGGTTTCTCCCCCGTGTGGGTTCTTTCATGCACTTGAAGGTCGCCTCTGCAACTGAATCTCTTTCCACATTCTGGGCATTCAAAAGGTTTCTCCCCCGTGTGGGTTCTTTGATGCTTTTGAAGACTGCCACTCCGACTAAATCTCTTTCTGCACTCTGAGCATTCAAAAGGTTTCTCCCCAGTGTGGATTCTTCGATGCACTTGAAGGTCGCCTCTGTTACTGCATCTCTTTCCACACTCTGAGCATTCAAAAGGTTTCTCCCCTGTGTGGGTTCGTTGATGCGTTCGAAGACTGCTACTCTGACTGAATCTCTGTCCACACTCTGGACATTCAAAAGGTTTCTCCCCAGTGTGGATTCTTCGATGCACTTGAAGGTCGCCTCTGTGACTGCATCTCTTTCCACACTCTGAGCATTCAAAAGGTTTCTCCCCCGTGTGGGTTCTTTGATGGCCTTGAAGGGTGCCCCTGCAACTGAATCTCTTTCCACATTCTGGGCATTCAAAAGGTTTCTCCCCAGTGTGGATCCTTTGATGCACTTGAAGACTGCTACTGCGACTGAATCTCTGTCCACATTCTGGGCATTCAAAAGGTTTCTCCCCAGTGTGGATTCTTCGATGCACTTGAAGACTGCTACTGCGACTGAATCTCTTTCCACACTCTGAGCATTCAAAAGGTTTCTCTCCCGTGTGGGTTCTTTGATGGATTTGAAGGTTGCCACTGTGACAGACTCTCTTTCCACATTCTGGGCATTCAAGAGGTTTCTCCCCTGTGTGGGTTCTTTGATGGCTTTGAAGGTGGCCACTGCCACTGAATCTCTTTCCACATTTTGGGCATTCAAAAGGTTTCTCCCCAGTGTGGATTCTTTGATGCATGTGAAGTTGGCCACTTTGACTGAATCTCTTTCCACATTCTGGGCATTCAAAAGGTTTCTCCCCCGTGTGGGTTCTTTCATGCACTTGAAGGTGGTCATTGCGACTGAATCTCTTTCCGCATTCTGGACATTCAAAACGTTTCTCCCTCGTGTGGGTTCTTTCATGCACTTGAAGGTGGCTATTGCGACTGAATCTCTTTCCACATTCTGGGCATTCAAAAGGTTTCTCCCCTGTGTGGGTTCTTTGATGCCTTCGAAGGTTGTCCCTGCAACTGAAACTGTTTCCACATTCTGAACATTCAAAACGTTTCTCCCCTGTGTGGGTTCTTTGATGCACGTGAAGTTGGCCACTTTGACTGAATCTCTTTCCACATTCTGGGCATTCAAAAGGTTTCTCCCCTGTGTGGGTTCTTTCATGCCTTTGAAGGTTGCCCCTGCAACTGAAACTCTTTCCACATTCTGAACATTCAAAACGTTTCTTCCCTTTGTGGGTTCCTTGATGCACTTGAAGGCTGCAACTTTGTCTAAATCTCTTTCGACACAATGTGCGTTTAAAAGGTTTCTTCCGTGTGTGTATTTTTTGGTGAACAAGTAGATCTGATCTATATTTGAAGGACTTTCCACACCGAAAGCATTTATGTGCCTTTAATATACGGTTCATTGGATCATGTACCTTACCTTTTCTTCTACCAGAGAATGTTATTCCTGTCTCTTGGCAGATTAACAGCTTCACTCCTGAATGAAGCCTTTGGCATTGAACAATGTTTGATTTTTGTGAGAAGCTACTGCCACAGTATGAAAAGCTGTAGGGTTTCTTTCCAGCATGTGTTTTTTGATGACTAAGGATCCCTTCTCTGCAAAGAAAACTCTTTCCACACTCCAAGCATTTATGGGTCTTCTTTCCGCTGCGCATTTGCAAATGGATCTCGTATTGGGTTTGATCTGAGGAGTTTAGTCCACAATCCAAGCACTTATATGTTTGCCCTACGGGGTGAATTAGTTCATGGAAATTCTTATCCTTCTTCTCAACCACAAGACTTCCCTTCTGTCTGTTCAGTCCACCTTGATTTTTGGCATGTCTGACAAGCTCTTCGTTCTTGGCTTTATCTGGCAATAGTTGACGCACTTCCTCATCCCCCTTATTCCACTGCTCATCTCCTGCTGGAATAAAGAGAGAGATCCCATTTGTGAAGAAAGTGTATATGATGTATATACTTGAATATGTCGGGTTTTTCAGCACATTTTTCTGCTGAAAAAGCCCCCCCCCCCCTTCGACTTATATTCGAGTGAGGGTCCCATTTATCTGTTCTCAGGTGCAGTGCGGGTGTTCTCCGGTCTCTCCCGCTCATCTGCGGGGCACCTGCAGCCTCTTTGGGTGGTCCAATGGCTGCTAATATCACCGCTCTTCCTTTCTCCTGCAGGCTGGCAGATGCCTTCACCGGCAAGCCTCCAGTGTGGCTTAGGGGCAGAGTGAAAGTTAAGAGGCTTTGCAAGCCTGGCCAGCAATGCCTTCCTGGAGCGAGCAAGTGAGTGGGGGCGGGGATTGAGAAAGGATCCCTAACTTGGCCAAGAGAGCGAGGGAATGTGTGCAAATGCATGTCCTGTATTGGCAGAAGTAAGTGGAGAAAGCTAGAAAGGAAAAGGGAAGGGAAGGAGGGAGCTGACAAAGAGCAGCAGGAGGGTTTGGGATCATCTCCTTTTTGCACAGGCTAAGTTTTCTGCTGTGCGCCCTTCCCCAGTTCCTGGCTTTCCTTCCCCCTTTGGAATGGTGCGGGGAGAGCAAGATACAAGGCTTTGTGTGGGGGGAATGAGAGAGAGGTTTCTTTTCCCATCATGATAATGGCTGTGATGGAGTTTGCAGGGAGAAGTGGCTGCAGCTGAGCTGCTTTGAAAAGTTCATGCACATGCAAAGTACTTTGAAGGGAAATAGGGTCTTTCTTGCTTTCCTGGACAGAGAAAGAGGGGGCGGGCATTGAGAGAGGATCCCTAATTTGGCCGAGAGTGAGTGTGTGCAGATGCCTGTTGTGTATTGGCAGAAAAAACCAGAAAGGAAGGGAAGAGGGAGCTAACAAAGAGCAGGAAGGAGGGAAAAGATGTCCCCCCCCTTTTCAGCTTGTTTTGCCTGCGTTTTCAGCTAGTTTTGCACTCCTTTTTTTGCATGTGCTTCCTTTTCTGCTGTGTGCCCTTCCCCATTCTTGGCTTTCTTTCCCCCCTGACAGTTATGGGATGGGGCAGGGAGAGTAGGCCTTTGGGTGGGGTAATGAGAGAGAGGTCTGTCTGCGTGCATGCAAACAAAGAACTTTAGTTTTTGTACTTTTAAAGTTATTGTTGATGCTATTTTGTCCTTGTTGACCCTCTTTTCCACTTACAGAGCTAGTTTGCTGTTTTTCTTTGAAATAAATATTCAAAAACATTTAATCTGCTGATGCCTCAATTAATGTAATTTTATTGGTATCTATTTTTATTTTTGAAATTCACCAGTAGCTGCTGCATTTCCCACCCTAGATTATTACACAAGTCAATAAGTTTTCCCAGTTTTTTGTGGTAAAATTAGGTGCCTTGCCTTATATTCGGGTTGACTTATACTCGAGTATATACGGGTATTCCTTTAAATCTACCTAGAGATCATTTATAGGGTTTTTTATGAGGCAACCGTTTGGTCTTCCTAAGTCGTAAACAACGCGACCTTTTGGCCCTCGTTATAGTTGTAAACTGTGTTTGTGTTTGGATAATGTAAATTGTTTTTTAGAACGCCACATTCTAAACTGGACTGGTTGAGCAAATTCTATAAAACCCCTGACATGATGCTAAAGAGGTCAGTTGTTCAATCATTCATTCATCTGCCTTGGGTTGAACAGCCTTTGCATTGTATTGTTGTATACTTGGAACTGTCTAGAGCATAGAAGGGACCGGGACTGAATGGAAACCATATCCTGGGGCTGGAATAGGCTGATCCTCCTTTTGCCAGCGTGGCTTCCAACTTGTTTCCTGCTTTTCACAATCCTAGGCTCCTTCCGCACATGCAGAATAATGCACTTTCAAACTGCTTTCAGTGCTCTTTGAAGCTGTGCGGAATGGCAAAATCCACTTGCAAACAGTTGTGAAAGTGGTTTGAAAACGCATTATTCTGTGTGTGCAGAAGGGGCCCTAGAGTCTCAGTGCAGCTTACAAAACACATTACTTTCACCTCCCCACAATAGGGACCATGTGATGTAGGTGGAGCTAAGAGAGTTCAGACAGAACTGTGACTGGCCCAAGGTCACCCAGCAGGCTTCATGTGAAGGAGTGAAGAATAAAAACCCCTTATACATATCAGAGTTGGCTATTCTTAACCACTATACCATGATGGCTGTCTGCATGAAATTACCATGATATCTAGTCCAACACCTACACAGAGTTTCCTTTTAGCTGTGTTGAAAACCAGGAAGATCTGGCTTTCAACCTGTTCTTGGATGGGGGTGTGGGGGGGTAGGAGGAGAGAGAGAATCTAGGACTTCACTGAATGATCCTAATAGATCAAAAAAGACTCCCATGGTTTTCGGAAAAGATACCAGCAGTGAGAAGGGCAGGGAAGGCCCAAAGGGAAAAGTTGTACAAAAGGGTCTTTGGCCTCCTCAAGCTTCTGTTCCTAAGAAACACTCACTTTCCGTGCAGTGATGACTCCTGAAAGGTGCATTAGCCCCTTAAGAGCCTGAGCTGAGCTCATCCTTGGAAGGGAGCTTTGCAGCATCCCATAACTCCGAGGGTTTCTCAGCCAGCCCCAACACTGGCATCACTTGCCCTGGGCAAACCAGGGGGTGGCTTGGGGGGCTTTGCCTGGCCATGCTGAAGACTGCCTTCGCTGACACCCCACTCATTCGAGGCCTGCAGAAGGGAGCAAGGAGGGGGCAGGCCTCAAAACAATAAATTGTGGTCTTTCAGATTTCATCCCAATAGCAGCAACTTCTGCCTCTGACGCCTATAAAAAATCCTTACCCACACAGGCCACACTCTCAGAGGCCTCCAGCATGACTTCCCTGTAGAGAGCTTTCTGCTCCAGGTCCAGCAGGGCCCACTCTGCCTCGGAGAAATACACGGCCACCTCCTCCAAGGAAACCTGAGACTGACGAAAAAAGAATTCCACAGTCCCTTATCAGAGATCAAGCCCAGTTGAGATGGCGCACTGGAAGGGGGCATTCTGGCAGGGGGCTGAGGGAGAGCTGGGCATGGGTAGAAGGGGTGGTGTTGAGAGCTCCTTGCCTGGGCCTTTCAGCACCAGCTGCTAGAGGACAGCTCCCCAGAGAAAGGAGGAGGACCCATTCTGCCCACCATTCATCTCCCTTACCTGGACTGGAGGGACAGCAGCTGTTTCCACACCTGTGCCAAGAGAGCGGATCAATTCTCCCTCTTCATGGCCTGTGAGAGAGAGAGAAAGGGAAGATCACATCTGTCCCCAAGCCCCTCCCCAAAGGCGCTGAGGATGCCTGGCTTCCCCACCCCAGCATCCTACTTCCTGTTGTGGCTGATCAGATACCCCAACAAGGACAAGTAGAAAACAAATGTTCCCACTATGGGATTTCAGAGGATGCTCCCCAGAATGTGCACGCTCAGACAAAAAATGAAACAGGTTGTCAAAGTTTTGTCTCCCTTTAAGACCCAGAGTGCCTCTTATGGAAAAAAGGGGGAATATGAGTATTGTAATCAATGTGTGGAATTCCCTCTATGAATTTCCTCTCTTCCTGACATCACAATTAGTGACCACAAGTCGGAAAACCCTCAAATACTTGCAGTCACATCTGTCTCCAAGCCCCTCCCCAAAGGCGCTGAGGATGCCTGGCTTCCCTACACCAGCGTCCTACTTCCTGTTGTGGCTGATCAGATACTCCAACAAGGACAAGTAGAAAACAAATTTTCCCCACTGTGGGATTTCAGAGGATGCTCCCCGGAATGTGCAGGCTCTGACAAAAAATGGAACAGGTTGTCAAAGACTTGTCTCCCTTTAAGACCCAGAGTGCCTCTTATGGAAAAAAAGTGGGGATATGAGTATTGTAATCAATGTGTGGAATTCCCTCTATGAATTTCCTCTCTTCCTGACATCACAATTACTGAGCACAAGTGGGAAAACCCTCAAATACTTGCCAGAGGCATCTTGTTTCTCTCCCCCCCACTATTGTCTCCTTCCCTTCCCTTGAAGCCCCCATATCTTCCTCCACTGTCCTGCCACATTCTCTGTTTCTTAGCCAATCATCACCCTGTCTTTCATCTCCCTCCAACCTTCAGCTATATTTTTCAATTTTTTTACTTCAAATTATCCCACCTTTCTCCACATTGGGGGCGAAAAGCAGCTGACATTATTCTCCTCTCCTTTTTATCTTCACAACCGTCTTGTGAGGTAGCATACGAATGATTCAAAATCACTCAATGTGTTTCCATGAGAAGGTGGGGATTGGAACCTGGGTCTCCCAGACCCTATTCTGAAGCTCCAACTGTGTGTATTGCATTGGCTTCCATAGGGTCACTGAGGGTCAACTGAGGCCTCCCCCCTCCCCAAATCCTGCTCTCCTCAACCACAACCCATCAAATTCTCCGGTGCCCCATCTGAAGCAGGCACAAGGAACCCGTACTGACCATGTGACCGGGCGTCTGGGACACGCTGCTGGGTCTGAGGCTCCTCCCTTTCCTCCAACAGAGCTCCTCCCATCTCGGAAAACTGTGGGTTCAACTTCACCGATGGATCCCGCATCTGAAACAGCAGCAGCAAGAGATAAGAGATGGAATGGAAGACACCAAGGAATGGATCCTGCCAGAATCCCAGACTCTGCACCCTTCTATCAGCACACCTGACAGGGTTTCCTTTCAACACTGGAAAATTATCTGGAGGGAATAAGAATTTCCCTAAAAGAAGTGGCTACTAAAGCAGCTTCTTAAGTCTTCCATCTGGATGATCAACACTTGGCCAAATATCGCACAGGGATTCTTCAGGAGAAGGTCAGATATTACCGCCTGCATTGAAAGAGAAGCCCTCACCTTTTCAGCCAGTGGTTGCAAAGTCCATGGAGCTGGCTGCAAACCTCTCGGGGGCCCCCGGAGGAACACAATCCCCAGAGGGTAGAGCAACCCTGGATCCGGAGGGCAGAGCAACCCCCAGCCGGGTGGGCAGGGCTACCTTCCCCAGTCTTTCCTCCTATTCAAACGGCCAGGAAAACAGAGCCTTTAGAGCAGGCTCATGGAGGGATGCTTCCCCAGATGAACTCATGAACAGTTTAGAGAGGCCATGGGGGTCACCACAACATAAGGAACTATATTAAAGGGTTGAGAACTTTAGGAAGGTTGAGAACTGCTGCTTTAGGAGAAGATCAGATATTATTGCCTTCATTGAAAGAAAAGCCCTCACCTGCTCTGCCTGCCTCTTCTCCTCGGCCTGACTCAGGAGGAAACCCTCGGCCAGGGCCACCGCCTGGGAACTGGTCTCCGGACCACATCCTCTGACCCAGCGCTGCATTTCTTTGGGTAGGATGGCCAGGAACTGCTCCAGGACCACCAAGTCCAGGATCTGCTTCTTGGAGTGCCTCTCCGGCTTCAACCAGTTGTTGCAAAGTCCGTAGAGCTGGCTGCAAACTTCTCGGGGCCCACTGGCTTCACGGTAGCAGAACTGCCGGAAGGATCCGCAAAGTGTTTCTGAGCTCAGGGATTCCTGATCCCAGATCTCTGGCTTAGCTCTGTCCCAGAATGCAACAGCAGTCGCAGCTTGGGTGCGATGGGGGCCTTTCCTAGCTGTCTTGCCAGGTCCTTCTGGGTCCTGCTCTTCCATCTCCTTCGCCTTCTTTTTGGTCGCCTTTAACTGTGAAAAGATGTCTTTACTCGCTTGGCTGTGAAGGGGTGGGGGGAAGGGGGAAGACAGGGAATAACAGGAGGCAAGAAAAACAAAATAGAATTGAGATACATGGAAGATGAGAACAACAACGCCTCTTGCAGCTCGTAATAACATGTTGTTATATTACATACTGAGCTTTTAAAGATATGCCTATTTGGATCTTTGGGGAAATTAAAAATGTCTCTGCCTCTTTAAACATGCTATAAACTGTTCTCTGATGACTCCGGAGCTCTTTTCTGGGTAGGAGGAGGATGAAGAGTGGTGACTCACCATATCTCCCTCTGCAACTCCTAGGTTACCTTCCAGGCACGTGTAACTAACTTCTATTTAATTCAAAGACGAATACTTGTTGTAACCTGCCCTGAGCCCTCTGGGAAAGAGTGGGATAAAAATATGATAAAATAAATAAGGAGCTGAGGGAGTTCACGTTTAGGAAGATTCCAATAACATCCATACAAACTATTAACAGCAATCATCACAATACACAGTAATAATAGTAATGTATAGTTTCATAATAGAAAACAGGTGCTCTGCCTCCATTGCCACAAAGCATTTTTAGTGGGTGTGTTGGGGGGTGGGTGGGGGTCAGTCTCTTCAGGAACAGATCCTAAAAAAATCCTTCAGCAGATCAGATCTGGAGGTCAAGGGGCAGAGCCCTGAAAAGTTCATAATACCCTGGATTGGGGGGGGGGGGTTAAGGGTCAGGGGGTGCCCACTCTCTCCAGGCTCCCTCCACCTTTGTCTCTTCTCTCTCTTGGGGGAAGGGCGGTATATAAGTCTGATTATTTTAAAAATGTTCAACTGATTTCTGTCTTTTATGGCTCCCAGAGGGCAAAAAGGATGTTAAGGCCCCACTGATGGGGTGGTTTGGGGTGGTGGGGGAAGAGACCCTTTCCTGCCAATTCCCAAACTCTTCTGCATACCTGGAAAGTGGCCACCCTCAACCCACACCTGTTTTGGATGCCCTGATATGGGGAACTGGACCAAAAAGCTGATGATGATGATGATGATGATGATGATGAGAGGAGGAGGACTTCACCTTTCTTTTCCATAAGGAGTCTCAAGGTGGCTCACAATTACCTTGTCTTCCTCCACCTGCCCCTTACAATGGGCACCTTGTGAGATTGGTGGGGCTGAAAAAATTCAGAGAGAGAGCTTTGAAAGGCTGAAGGCCAACCAGAAGGTTTCATTTGCAGGAGTGGAGATTCAAACCTGGTTCTCCATATTAGAGTCCACCACTCTTCATTAGCACACAGCGCCACAAAAATGCCAGACTTCACTAGAAGCTGGGTTGCAAAAGGGGCAGCACAAAATTTGGATCTCACCTCCTCTTCAAATCAAATGATTTTACAACAAAACAAAAAAACCCCACTGTCATATTGTAAATCACGTCTTAGTGTATTGGCGGCACCACCAAAATCCGGCACCCACAGCTTCATTGGGGCAAAAACATGGTTCCAAAGCACAGATCCTGATAGATCCTCATGATTCTGACATCAGGTCTCCTTAAATTCACCCTCAAATGTCAGGCCAGCAGGTCTACAGCCACAAACTGCACTGCAAAAATCAGGCATTCACTGCTTTGCGGCACCACGACGGTGCACAACCAGGGACCCTCCCACGTGTGTTTTGTTGGATCCCCCCAGATCATGTGCCCTCAAATCGCGTTTCCTGTCCACAGCCACAAATCAGGAGCGACAGATGGACGCTCTCAAACCAGCCCCTCGCTCCGGAGAGAACAAGCCGGGTGGAGGGGGGGGGTCTTCCTCCCAACACTCCCCTCCCCCCCTCCAGCCCCCTTCTGCTTCCTGCCTTTTCTGGTCTCACAAGCGCCCCCTCCCCCTTCTCCAGAGTCTCCCACCCACCCTGAAATGTCGATCACTCATAAGACCTTTGCAATGAAGGGAGGGGGCTGGATCTCATCCCCCCCCCCAGTCGGGAGCAGGGAGGAGGGGTGGGAAGAGGAACCCCAGTTGGAGCAGCCCCCCCCCCCCGGTTTGCAGTGAGGCGGCTCTCTTGGATCGGGCGCCCCTCTGATCCCCCCTCCCCTTCCACCCACCCCAAGGATCTCCCTTGACTCACTCGGGAAGGACAGCTGCTCCAAGCAAGACGGAAGTGGTCTCCCCACCCCCCTTCTTCCCTCTCAGCCCCTCTAGGATTTTGGACTCACTTACCTCAGCTGGTGGGAGGGACCGTCAGCTAAGCAGAAGCGTTGCCCCCCTCCCTCTGCAAAACAGGATCTGCATTTGCTTTCCCTGTTTACCTGCAAGCATGCAGAGCAGTTGGTCTGCTGAACTCTGCTGGTCGTCCCCATCCCACAGCCTTAAAGGCACAGGGGTGATATTCTCTCCCCTACTCCCTTCCCTTCCCCTCCACACACACACACACTCTCTCAATTGAAATAAACTCTTAGGAGCCCTCTCAGCCATTGGGGAGGGCAGAAGCTGAGCAACTAGGGAGGTTGGCTGGAGCCAAGAAGAGGCCTGCTTCTCCTGCCCCTTGCAAGAGCCCTCTTCGTTGAGAGTTTGTATTGAAAGATAGATCTCTTGATTGCTCAATGGGTGCCCTTTAGAGAAGCAGGAAGGGGCCCCCAGCACGGAGAGCGGGAAGGCTCCAGGCCCCCTGGCAACAGAGGCTGTGCTGGTGGAGGAGAGACTAAACACAGACATTAGACAGCAATGGGGGGGGGGGGGTTCTCCCCCACCCCCAACTATACATAATGAGATCCATCTCCCTTAAGAACATAAGAACATAAGAACTAGCCTGCTGGATCAGACCAGAGTCCATCTAGTCCAGCACTCTGCTACTCGCAGTGGCCCACCAGGTGCCTTTGGGAGCTCACATGCAGGAGGTGAAAGCAATGGCCTTCTGCTGCTGCTGCTGCTGCTCCCGAGCACCTGGTCTGCTAAGGCATTTGCAATCTCAGATCAAGGCGAATCAAGATTGGTAGCCATAGATCGACTTCTCCTCCATAAATCTGTCCAAGCCCTTTTTAAAGCCATCCAGGTTAGTGGCCATCACCACCTCCTGTGGCAGCATATTCCAAACACCAATCACAAGTTGGTGAAGAAGTGTTTCCTTTTATTAGTCCTAATTCTTCCCCCCAGCATTTTCAATGAATGCCCTCTGGTTCTAGTATTGTGAGAAAGAGAGAAAAATTTCTCTCTGTCAACATTTCCTACCCCATGCATAATTTTATAGACTTCAATCATATCCCCCCTCAGACGTCTTCTCTCCAAACTAAAGAGTCCCAAACGCTGAAGCCTCTCCTCATAAGGAAGGTGCTCCAGCCCCTCAATCATCCTCGTTGCCCTTCTCTGTACTTTTTCTATCTCTTCAATATCCTTTTTGAGATGTGGCGACCAGAACTGAACACAGTACTCCAAGTGCGGTCGCTGCAGCTTTATATAAAGGGCATGACAATCCTTGCAGTTTTATTATCAACTCCTTTCCTAATTATCCCCAGCATAGAGTTTGCCTTTTCACAGCTGCCATGCATTGAGTTGACATTCCCATGGAACTATCAACTAAGACGCCCAAATCCCTTTCCTGGTCTGTGACTGATAGCACTGACCCCTGTAGCATGTATGTGAAGTTTGGATTTTTTGCCCCATGTGCATCACTTTACATTTTGCTACATTGAACTGCATTTGCCATTTCTGAGCCCACTCATCTAATTTATTAAGGTCCGCTTGGAGCTCTTCGCAATCCTTTGTGGTTCTCACCATCCTACATAATTTGGTATCATCTGCAAACTTGGCCACCACGCTACCCACCCCTACTTCCAGGTCATTTATGAATAGGTTAAAGAGCACTGGTCCCAATACAGATCCTTGGGGGACACCACTCCCTACATCTCTCCATTGTGAGAACTTCCCATTTATACCTACCCTTTGTTTCCTGTTCCTCAACCAGTTTTTAATCCATAGGAGGACTTCCCCTCTTATTCCTTCATTGCTGAGTTTTCTCAACAGTCTCTGGTGAGGAACTTTGTCAAAAGCCTTTTGGAAATCCAAGTAGACAATGTCCACTGGTTCCCCCTTATCCACATGCCTGTTTACACCCTCAAAGAACTCTAGTAAGTTTGTAAGACAGGATTTGCCTCTGCAAAAGCCATGCTGACTCTTCCTCAGCAGGTCTTGCTTTTCTACATGTTTAATAATTTTATCTTTAATGATAGATTCTACTAATTTACCAGGAACAGATGTCAAACTGACTGGCCTGTAATTTCCTGGGTCCCCCCTAGACCCTTTCTTAAAGATTGGTGTGACATTGGCCATCTTCCAGTCTTCAGGAATGGAGGCAGATTTCAGGGATAAGTTGCATATTAATGTGAGAACATCAGCAATTTCATGCTTGAGCTCTTTAAGAACTCTTGGATGAATGCAATCTGGGCCAGGGGATTTGGTAACATTTAGTTTATCAATGGCTGCCAGAACTTCTTCATTGTCTACCATTATCTTCGCTAGTTCCTCGGATTCACCTCCTAAGAAGCTTGGTTCAGGTGCAGGAATTTTCCTCACCTCCTCTTGGGTGAAGACAGATGCAAAGAATTCATTCAGCTTCTCTGCAATCTCCCTGTCATCTTTTAGCACACCTTTTGTTCCTTCATCATCTAACGGGCCTACCGCTTCCCTAGCTGGCTTCCTGCTTTTGATGTATTTAAAGAACTGTTTGTTGCTGGTCTTGATGTTCGCAGCCATGCGTTCCTCATAATCCTTTTTTTGCCTCCCTTACAGCTAACTTGCTTCTCTTTTGCCACCATTTGTGTTCTCTTTGGTATTCTTCATCAGTTAAGTTGGACTTCCATTTTCTAAAAGACATCTTTTTTTTCCTAATAATTTCCTCAACCTCCCTTGTTAACCATGGTGGCTTTCTTTTGGACTGGGCACTGCCTTTCCTAACCTGTGGAACACTTTCCAGCTGAGCTTTTAACACTGTGTTTTTAAATAACCTCCAAGCATCTTGGACATTTTGACTTTCTTGATTTTTCCTTTCAGCTTCTTGCGCACTATCCCCTCATCTTTGAGAAATTTCCCTTTCTGAAGGCAAATGTAACTACATTAGTAGTTGTCACTCACCACCCTACATAATTTGGTATCATCTGCAAACTTGGCCACCACTCTATCCACCCCTACTTCCAAGTCATTTATGAATAGGTTAAAGATCACTAGGTTAAAGGTCCCAAAACGGATCCTTGGGGGACACCACTCCCTACATCTCTCGATTGTGAGAATTTCCCATTCACACCCACTCTTTGCTTCCTGTTTCTCAACCAGTTTTTAATCCATACGAGGACTTCCCCTTTTATTCCTTGATTGCTGAGTTTTCTCAATAGTCTCTGGTGAGGAACTTTGTCAAAAGCCTTTTGGAAATCCAAGTAGACAATGTCCACTGGTTCCCCCTTATCCACATGCCTGTTTACACCCTCAAAGAACTCTAGTAAGTTTGTAAGACAGGACTTGCCTCTGCAAAAGCCATGATGACTCTTCCTCAGCAGGTCTTGCTTTTGTACATGTTTAATAATTTTATCTTTAATGATAGATTCTACTAATTTACCAGGAACAGATGTCAAACTGACTGGCCTGTAATTTCCTGGGTCCCCCCTAGACCCTTTCTTAAAGATTGGTGTGACATTGGCCATCTTCCAGTCTTCAGGAATGGAGGCAGATTTCAGGGATAAGTTGCATATTAATGTGAGAACATCAGCAATTTCATGCTTGAGCTCTTTAAGAACCTTGGATGAATGCAATCTGGGCCAGGGGATTTGGTAGCATTTAGTTTATCAATGGCTGCCAGAACTTCTTCCTTGTCTACCACTATGTTCGCTAGTTCCTCGGATTCGCCTCCTAAGAAGCTTGGTTCAGGTGCAGGAATTTTCCTCACCTCCTCTTGGGTGAAGACAGATGCAAAGAATTCATTCAGCTTCTCTGCAATCTCCCTGTCATCTTTTAGCACACCTTTTGTTCCTTCATCATCTAACGGGCCTACCGCTTCCCTAGCTGGCTTCTTGCTTTTGATGTATTTGAAGAACTGCTTGTTGCTGTTTGTCTGCCTTACACCACCTTCTCATCCATGCATTGAGACCCTGTATCTCAACGGCACCCTGGCTTCGCCTCTACTTGGCGTGGAACAGAGTAGCATTTTAGAGAATGCCACCTTGGGGGTCCTGGTTTTTAACCTTTTTCCTAGCAGCCTAAATTTAGCTTCCAGAACCTCCCGGCTACATTTCCCAATGTCATTGGTACCAATGTGGACCACAACTGCTGACTCCACCCAGCACTGTCTAACAGCCTATCTAGGCGAAGAAGCAGTGACCATCATGGCAACCACCAGGCGAAGGCAAGTCACCCATGCGGTCATCATGCCTGTCCACCTGAAACCCAACTCTCTATATTCCTGATGATCGAATCACCCACTACAAAGGAGCCCCCACCTCCCCGAGGGGTATCCTCGAGTCTTGAGAAGGATATCTGACCACCAGCTAAGGAAGGGGTCCCATCCCTAAAGGGAGCATCTTCCACCTCCTCCAGACTGGCACCCTCCATCACCCAGACTCTCATTCTCCATGACATCTGAAGAGATGTCACCTTGGGGAGGTGGGACCCGGCTTGCCCTAGGTCCCTGAAAACCTTGTTTGTTGCCTCTCTCTCTGCCTCCTCTCAGCTTCTCCCAGGTCTGCCACCTTGGCTTCGAGAGAAAACCGGACTTGCGTTCGCCCGAGGTGCAGGAGCTCATTGCAGCGAGGGCACACCCACGACTTCTGTCCTAGTGGCCAGATAGTCATACATGTGACACTCAGTGCAAAACACTGGAAAGCCCCCATCCCCTGCTGGCTTCCTGCCTTCATATCTATTTTTGTTTTGATGTTCAAATACTGGATTTTTTTTAGTGATGCTTCTCTGTTAAGGTTTCTATACCTTCTACTATCCCTTAAAATATGTTCTTATTTAGTAAAACAGCTCCTCTTGTGCAGCGCCGTCCAGTATAGCTAATTCAAGAGACCTAACTTGACAAGATTTAAAAGGTTTTGAGAAGCCCCACCCTTTCAGCAGCCTCCACCAATCAGCAGCCCCACCCCTTCAGCAGCCTCCACCAATCAGCAGCCCCACCCCTTCAGCAGCCTCCACCAATCAGCAGCCCCAGGACAAGGAGAAAAAAAGAGAAAACCCCTGTTTAAAATACACTATTTAAAAGATGTGGCTTTGAGAAAAGCCCTCTGTAAGGAAAAAGCAGAGCTAACTCAGCCCTTTCTGGCTCACTCAGCCCTTGTTTCTGGCCCACTGCTGTTCTCCACTGCTCTCTCCTCTGCTGGTTCCAGAGACTTGATCAATGCACTTCCCTTGATCAATGCACTTCCCTTGATCAATGCACTTAAGGAAGCAGGAATTGATAGCGGTGTCAGAAATAAATAAATCCATTTCTAATTTTTGTTTTCCAAATAAAAATGAAGCTGTATTTTATTTTTATAGTTTAGATAGAAATAAGTTCTGTATTAGATCGAAGGTTCTGTATTTGTATAAAACCTCCTTTGCTCAAGGCAGGAATGCAGGCTGGAGCCCAGCCCTGCCCCGCCTAGGCATGCTCCTTTCGTTCACAAAACCAAGAATGGACTCTTAGCAAAAGGAAGCCCCGGAAGAGCGGACATTGCCCTGTCTTAATCCCACCAGCTGGCAGATAAGGGTGCTGCACCTTAAGGTTTCGTTTCCTGATCCGATCACTCAGTGGATTCTTTTGTGTTTTCCCCGCCTTGGATTTAACCGCGCCTACGTCATTGCCTCACTCTGGATTCTGCCGCGAAATTCAAGAAGGGACTGCCCTCTGGACTCTGATTGGTTCCTGCATTTTTGTTAATGAATGGAGGTGGGTTGTTCCGTAATCTCCCGGATTTCCCGGCGGGAGAAATTGTACATAATGTCTTGTAGAACTGCTAGGCAGCGCAGTTGCTGTGTGGAACGGAGGTGCTGACACTTAGATCGGCATCTCAATAAAATCTTGCTGTTTTTACTATACTCTCTGTGTTGGGTCCCATTTCTGTTCCTCCGCGCTACCGAGAGCTGGAATCACTTAGATCACTGAAAGTTACCCTGGTAGTGCGGTAACAGTTTCATACAGTTGGAAGAGACCACAAGGGCCATCAAGTCTAATTTGCTACAATGCAGGAACACACAATCATAGCACTCTCTACATATGTTCATCCAGCCTCTGTTTAAAAACCTCCAAAGGAGACCCCACCATTGAGGTCGTGAATTCAGGAGGGAGCTGACAGCATGAAGGGGGGCGGGAGAGAGGAGGAAGGTGTCCAAAGTGCTGTGAGGGTGAGGGAGGGCTCCCACGGGCGCAGGGAAGAAGTCCAGGGCAAAGCTGTGCCCGCTGGCGAATCTGTCCCGTTCTGGTGGGGAAGCAAGATTTAAATCATGATAAGAGTGGTTTCACTTGCAAAGAGATTGGAAAGTGAAACTGAGGCGCCAGAAAATATGTCTGTAGAAGAAATCTTGCTGCAGTGAATGCTGGCCTCCACTAGGCTGCAAGGACTTTGTGCGCAATCGACCAGCGTATAGTTTTATAATAAAAAAACAGGGTGTGTTAGGGGGTGCGGAGTCAGTGTCTTTAGGAACAGATCCTCAACAAATCCTCCAGCAAAGCAGATTTGGAGACCAAGCAGCAGAGCCCTGAAAGGATTGGGGGATTAGAGTCAGGGGGTGCGTATTGTCTCCACACCTCCTCCTCCTTTGTCCTTTCTTCTCTCTCCATTAAATAATGTTCAACTGATTTCCACCTCCTATGGCTCTGGGAAACTGGAGTGGTTGATGGGGGGGGGGGGACCCTTTTCTGCCAATTCCCAAACTCTTCTTCATACCTAGGAAGCCTCCCCCAACACATGCCCTGTTTTGATGCCCTACGGGGGAAGAATTGGAACAAAAGGATGATGACGAAGGTGATGACAAGAAAATGGAGGGTGTTAATACCTTATTGTGATGGAACAGTACTGTAAAACTAGCAAAGTCACATATGACTGTGAAAAGCATCTTTGCCTTTTGATCTCCTGGAGGGAGGTCAGGAAACTATGCAGAGGTGCTAGGATGAAACTTCAAAGGCCTAAGTTACCTCATGGCCTGAACAGAGTTTTCCTGAGAAGGGGAAAACAAAGGGTTTTGGAATTCCATCTTGAGACCTGGTCAGAGAAACATCTCTGGGCCATGGGTTCCCGGAACGGGGACAAAGAACCAAAAGGGACATAACCACCTAAGCAATCCCTTAACCGTAATTTCTGTTTTTCAATAAAAATCGTTGAGACCTCAGCTGGTTGGAGTTATTGGAGAAAAGAACCCAGGTTTTAATGAAACAAGCGTGGCTCTCCCAGGCTTGCTTTCATGATAACCTTATACTTCTCTACTGTAAGGAGTCTCAGAACAGCATCCAAATCATTCTCAGATCAGCATTATCCCTCTCAACAGGCACCTCGTGAGACAGGTGGGGCTGAAAGAGTTTGGAGAGAGCTGTGACTAGCCTAAGGAATCCCAACAGGAGTCAGGTGGAGGAGTGGGGAATCAACCCCACTTCTTCAGATTAGAGTCCACAACTCTTCACCAGTATAAAAGAAAACCACTGTCATATTGTAAATCATGTCTTCGTCTATTGGCAGCACGACAAAATTCAGGCATCCAGTGTATCATGGTGCTGCTATGGTGCAAAAAACTAGACCCTTCAAATAGTCTGGGATCATATTTTTGCCCCACCCCCACCGACGACGTAAACTGGTTTTTCTAATCCATTATAGCGATAAAGACTGAAGTACTCAAGTCTCCTGTGGAGGGAGGGAGGAGAGGTTTGGGGTCCCGGAGGAATCCCTTCCCTTCTCCCGAGAAAGAAAAATGCTTCCCTTCTGTTTAGTAAAATAAATAAGTTTGGAGAATTGGCAGGGTTATTATTATCTTCATCATCATCATCATTATCAGATCTTTAACGGCATACGTACAATTTTACATCAAGTTTAGCTCAGTTTAAGATACAGCAGGCAAAACTGAAGCAAGGAATTCAGCAACATCGTTGGTCCGTCTTTTGCTTGTGTCATTTAAAAGCAGTCTAGTCATTCCTACGTCGGAAGCAGGTGGGAGGCTACTGATATGGGGTTCTATATATTGTCTTCTCTGGGCTTTACGTTTAGTACAATTATAGTAGGATGTGTTGAGTAGATTTGGTTTGCTTCTGTGAGCAGTTACATAGGCATTCCTGAGAAGGAATGCGTCGGTATCGTCCTCTAGTAACGGTTGAGGGTAAGGTGTTGAATCGGGCCTGCATGAAGGCACAGTATTTCTTTGGTGAGATTAAGTTTGTGAAATACGTGGCCAGAATTCCACTCAAAGGAAGAATGCCATAGCTCAAGGGAGAACAGACTCTGTTAGCCTGTGAGAATAAGGTTTGATACTCAATGTCAAAGATTTTCTGTTTTAGGATGTTAAAAATGTAGAGCTTGTCAGAGTTGGCAAAATGCTCCAGGGAGAATCCAAGTGTGTTAATTTTATTTACAATGAATTGGTTCCAAGTGAGGGGAAAAGCGTCAGACTGCATGGCCTGTAAAAGAAAGTTGGGTTTGGCTCTAAAATGTATGTGGAGCCAATATTTGAAGGTGAGTATCCATATTTTAGCGGAGACAAAATTTAGACCAAGTTCGAGACAAATGCTGGCATGTGACACTGAATTGGGAAGACCCAAAATTTGGTGGAGAAATTTTGATTGGATTTTTTCAAGGTTTGAGGTGATGGCTTGGACCCAAACAACAGGGGCATTGAATAAGACAGTGGTTCTCAACCTTCCTAATGCCTTTCATACAGTTCCTGATGTTGTGGTAACCCCCAACCCTAACATTTATCCATTTTACAGATGGAGAACACTGATGCAGAGAGTCTTAGGTGACCCCTGTGAAAGGGTTGCTTGACCCCAAAGGGGTCCCGACCCACAGGTTGAGAACCACTGGTATAATAAAATCTTTGGAAGCAATTTGGTTGTAAGGGTTTTAAGGGCTGGTGGAACATATTGGCCCCCTTTCGTAAAATAAAACCGCCTTATTGCATTGGTAACACAGATTGCTGAGGCTTCAACATACTTTAAGTGGGAAGACCATTTTAGGTTGGAATGGAAGGTCATCCCCAGGTAGCAGTAGAAGGGGACCTGTTAGATGATGTTACCATTTAGATTCCAGGTATTTGGTCTCCAGGTTTTGGTGAAGATCAATATTTTCGATTTGGTGTAAGTGATTTCCATGGCATTTAGTAAGCAGTAGTTGGCAAAGGCCTTGATAAGGCGGGTTAATCCTGTTTTCGTGTGGGAAAGAACGACGGCATCATCTGCATAAAGTAAGACTGGGATGGGTTGTGCGTTTAGGATGGGAAAATGACCGGTGATTGTCAATAGGTGGGCAGCCATGTCGCTGATGAATAGGTTAAACAGGTGAGGGGCTAAAACACACTCTTGTTTAACCCCTCTGTTGGAGGGTATTTCCTGGGTTAATTGGCTGCTGGGGTTACAACGAACCCTGCAGGTGGTGTTTGAATATAGACGATGTATAAGAACGTAGAGGTATGGGCAGAGGTGGGATCCAGCAGGTTCTCACAGGTTCCTGAGAGTAGGTTACTAATTATTTGTGTGTGCCGAGAGGGAGTTACTAATTGGTGATTTTGCCACGTGATTTTTGCCTTAGTTACGCCCCTCCTCTCAGCAGTAGCGTGCAGAACTTGAAGGAGGTGCAGGAGGTGCACTGGCGTGCGTGGCAGCCTGCGCCTGCGTGCATTCGTTTCCCGCCCAAGGACCAGGGCAGCGGCTGTGTCCTTGCCTCAGCCCCGCTCAGGAATGCCCCGCCCACATAATGCCCGGGCACACCCCTGTCGTGCCCCGCCCAGCCCCATTGGCGCTACGCCACAGTTTGAATCCCACCACCATGGGAACCTGTTACTAAAATTTTTGGATCCCACCACTGGGCATGGGTCGATTTTCAGTTAAGGCTGTACTTTTCAGCAAGATGGGTTAAGGTCAGGCAGTGGTTGTAAGTAGAGTGGCCCTTTATGAATCCTATTTGGTATGGTCCAAAGTGGGGCGTGGCCCAGGCCTGTAGTTTATTTCAGCCAGTTGGCTCGACTCCCCTGATGCTAACTGACCCTCTGTTGGTCTGAATAAAATTATTTCTTTAATCTTATTCTTTATGGGGCTGGCTTATTAGCTTATCTTTCTGTACGCTCCGCCTGTGGTTACAGAATGACAAGGGAAAATACACCAAGACTTTCCAGTCACTAAGAAAAATCAGTTGCATTAATGTTATATACATGGATCTAGAGTTAACTACTAATCAACAATGAGGGAGCTGGAAATCAATATTTGCTTTTTACTGGGTTGTGTTGCTTTTCCCCTTGTATCTTTTTGTTGTATCTTTTTGTTGTTGGTTTATCTTTTTGTGTGAGAAAATAACAAACAATTAATTTAAAAAGTGTGTCAGCCTTAGACTGAAAAGGTTTTGCAGTACACTTTGAGAAAGGCAGATGTATAGTAACTCAAATGATATACTTTAAGCACAGTTGTAAAATATGGTACAATTAAGATGCTCTTAAGTATTGCATCATCTAAGAAAATGCAGTTCAGAAAATGCAGGTCACACATCTTGATGTCAAAACTGCATTTCTTCATGGGGAGATTACAGAAAAAATATATATAGAGCAACCACCAGGTTTTGTTAACAAGAGGCAAGCACACCTTGCGTGTCAACTGAAAAAAAGGACTATGTGGACTTAAGGGGGCTGCAAGGGCCAGGAACAACTGCACAATTAGCGCATCCGACCTAAAACTATTTTTTCCCCTTCCGATCACACCTTTGGACTGCATGGCCGTGGTCTAGTATATCTTGTTCCTAACTTTTCACCTGCATCTGTGGCTGGCATCTTCAGAGGTGTATCACAGAGACAAGTCTGTTATACACTATACCAGACCATGGTCACACAGCCCAGAATACTCACAACAACTAGTTGAATCCAGCCGTGAAAGCCTTCGACAATACACTGAACATCCTTGGGTGTTTCTCCGCACCCTCTCTAGGCCAGGGAGAATCTCCCTCTATTGCTTTCCCTTGGCTGCTACCTGTGCTTCTCACTGGATAGGAAATGAAAATATCTGATGAAGGTTTGAACCCTGAAAGCAAACATCTAATGATAGGAGCAGCAGTGGCGTAGGAGGTTAAGAGCTCGTGTATCTAATCTGCAGGAACCGGGTTTGATTCCCAGCTCTGCCACCTGAGCTGTGGAGGCTTATCTGGGGAATTCAGATTAGCCTGTGCACTCCCACACACGCCAGCTGGGTGACCTTGGGCTAGTCACAGCTTCTCGGAGCTCTCTCAGCCCCACCTACCTCACAGGGTGTTTGTTGTGAGGGGGGAAGGGCAAGGAGATTGTCAGGTCCCTTTGAGTCTCCTGCAGGAGAGAAAAGGGGGATATAAATCCAAACAACTCCTCCTCCTCCTAGTCCTTTTGGACTGCCCATAGAAAGGAAAATATTGTGATATTCCTATAACGAGAGAGGAGTATTTGTTTGTTTCTCTGTTCAGGGTCTGGTGACCCTTGATCAGGTGTCTGGACCAAAGAAGGCTTCATAAGGAAACCATTGAGGACAATTGTCACAATGTGATCTCTTTGTGTAAATCTCTCCTTTTTACTGATTGCTACATGCTGAAGGCAGAAGTCACTCCTTCAGAGAAGGACCCCAGCCCTGTCCTGCATGGCCTGGGCTAGTTCAATATCATCAGCTCTTGGAAGCTAAGCAGTGTCAATTCTGTTTTGTACTTGGATGAGAATCCACCAAGGGAATCCAGGAGGGCTCTGCAGAGGCAAGCAATGAAAAATAACCTCTGTCTGTCTCTTGCCTGGAAAACCTGCCAGGTCACCTTAAGTCAGCTGCGACTTTAGTCTCAGACTTCAGCTGTTCTCTAGTGTGTTTTTTCACTTCACATC
Source organism: Sphaerodactylus townsendi (assembly GCF_021028975.2). NCBI lineage: Eukaryota > Metazoa > Chordata > Lepidosauria > Squamata > Sphaerodactylidae > Sphaerodactylus > Sphaerodactylus townsendi. The sequence goes on from NC_059427.1 coordinate 2,103,253, forward strand.
CACTCCGTCCCCATCTGAACACTCATTTCCCAGCTGAGATAAGAGGCCATGTGGTCAAGAGATGTCACAATGTGGGCAGCGTGGTGGCCAAGTTTGCGGATGATACCAAATTATGTAGGGTGGTGAGAACCGCAAAGGATTGCGAAGAGCTGCAAGCGGACCTTGGTAAATTAGGTGAGTGGGCTAAGAAATGGCAAATGCAGTTCAATGTAGCAAAATGTAAAGTGATGCACATAGGGGCAAAAAATTCAAACTTCACATGCACGCTACAGGGGTCAGTGCTATCAGTCACAGACCAGGAAAGGGATTTGGGCGTCTTAGTTGATAGTTCCATGGGAATGTCAACTCAATGCATGGCAGCTGTGAAAAAGGCAAACTCTATGCTGGGGATCATTAGAAAAGGAATTGATAATAAAACTGCAAAGATTGTCATGCCCTTATATAAAGCTGTGGTGCGACCGCACTTGGAATACTGTGTTCAGTTCTGGTCGCCACATCTCAAAAAGGATATCGAGGAGATAGAAAAAGTGCAGAGAAGGGCAATGAGGATGATTGAGGGACTAAACACCTTCCTTATGAGCAGAGGCTGCAGCGTTTGGGACTCTTTAGTTTGGAGAGGAGACGTCTGAGGGGGGATATGATTGAAGTCTATAAAATTATGCATGGGGTAGAAAATGTTGACAGAGAGAACTTTTTCTCTCTTTCTCACAATACTAGAACCAGGGGGCATCCATTGAAAATGCTGGGGGGAAGAATTAGGACTAATAAAAGGAAACACTTTTTCACGCAACGTGTGATTGGTGTTTGGAATATGCTGCCATAGGAGGTGGTGATGGCCACTAACCTGGATAACTTTAAAAAGGGCTTGGACGGATTTATGGAGCTACCTTCCCTCCCCAGTTTCTCCCCTTTCTCTCCAGGCTTTACCCCTAATCTCTAGACCAGTGTTTTCCAAGATTTTCGACGTCACGGTACCCTTGACCTCACTCTTCATATATCACGGTACCCCTGCCATCCCCCACCACCTTCCCCTCCAGTGCCCCTGCTTGCCACCCCCACCCCCACCACCTTCTCCTCCCAGGGTGAAGGGAAGCACTGTGGGACAGGAAGTGGCTGCTGACCTTGCAGCAGGCCCTGCCCCTGGGCCAGCTCCATATCCTTGCTGCCCCAGCAGAAGACACTGCAAAAGTGAGGTGGACTGGTAGCATTGCCGTGGTACCCCTGGGACGTGCTCATGGCACCCCAGAGTACCACGGAACCCTGGTTGGGAATCACTGCTCTGGACATTTCCCAACCTGGAGTTGGTAACCCTTGTCACAGCCCTCTCAGTGTAAAATGAGGACATTATCACACAAGGCTCTTGCAGGACACCTCAGAGCAGGTATCAGCCAGACCAGATTCAGCCATCAAACAACTAAGCTAAACCATTTGGCCATGAGACTCCAGCTAATCCGAAGACCATATTCACTTGTTCATCATAAATGCATTGCAGTAAGCTATTTCACATTTTCTTCAAAATCAAATTGAGCTGCTAAAGGTTCCCTTTGGTTATTTTCCTATAGCAAAAGCAGACAGACGAGAAATGGTTTTATTTATTTTTTGTTAAGACTTATTAAAAACAAGCATCCCAAACCTAAAAGGAAGTCACATTACAAAAATACTAGCTTTTTCATATGCTTTTAAAAATTATTTTAAATCTATTTTAAATTTACATTGAGTTTGATAACTGAATGCTCCATTTTAAGTTTTAATCCAACTTTGTATTTTTGTTTTATTGTTTGTTGGTGTTGTACACCGCCCTGAGCCCTTTGGGGGAGGGCGGTATAAAAATGAAATAATAATAAATAAATAAATATATAAAATCATCCAACACCATGGTAAACAAAAAGTATACAACCTATATACAAGCAGAAATTTTACTCTCAAAAACTGTTAAGTCTCACAAACTACCACTCCCTTTGCCCTATTCACGCAGCACTGCTCAGCCAGCCGTCATGCCTCGACACTTCTACAGTACCCTTCCCCCATTGGCAACTGTCATAGCCGCTGGGGGAGGGGTAAGAAACTCAAATTATTATCTTCCCCCACTGACTATAGTCATAGTCTTTGAGGGGAGAATGCCCAATCTCTTTCTTAATTCCACTGATACAGCATTACACGGTTTGTGGTCACTAGGCGACTATCCCTAAAGCCAACCTCCCATTATAATTCGTCAGGGCTGAGAACGTTAGGGGGTAGGGAACCTGACCCTTTTTTGTGTATGAGGTCTGGTAAGCTCCTGCTATTATTACCTTCAGCCCACACTTGAAGCATTTAAAAGATCTCTCCTTTATTGAGCTGTTTGATTCTGTTGAACAGCACTACTGGGACTGGATCTCTTTTTACAGTCTGAATATTTAAAAGGTTTGCAATACGTATGGTTTCTCTGATCGATTGTCTTTCCACACTCTGGGCATTCAGAAGGTTTCTTCCTTGTTTGGTTTCTTTGATTGCTTTGAAATCTGCTGCTGTGACTGAAACCCTTTCCACATTTCTCCCCTTTTATGGGTTCTTTGATGGCTTTGAAGGTGGCCACTGCAGTTGAATCTCTTTCCACTTTCTGGACATTCAAAAGGTTTCTCCCTTGTGTGAGTTCTTTGATGCTTTTGAAGACTGCCATTTTGACTAAAACTCTTTCTGCACTCTGAGCATTCAAAAGGTTTCTCCCCCGTGTGGATTCTTTCATGCACTTGAAGGTTGCCACTGCGACTGAATCTCTTTCCACACTCTGAGCATTCAAAGGGTTTCTCCCCTGTGTGGGTTCTTTGATGCTTTTGAAGGTTGCCCCTGCAACTGAAACTCTTTCCACATTCTGAACATTCAAAACATTTCTTCCCTGTGTGGGTTCGTTGATGCGTTTGAAGACTGCTATTCTGATTGAATCTCTGTCCACACTCTGGACATTCAAAAGGTTTCTCCCCCATGTGGATTCTTTCATGCACTTGAAGGTCGCCTCTGCGACTGCATCTCTTTCCACACTCTGAGCATTCAAAAGGTTTCTCCCGTGCTGACCGTGTGGAGTTTCTTTGATGATGGCTTTGAGAGCGTGTAGCCACCAAGCGACTGGAAGATCTCTTTCCACATTCTGGGCATTCAAAAGGTTTCTCCCCAGTGTGGATTCTTTGATGCATGTGAAATTGGCCACTTTGACTGAATCTCTTTCCACATTCTGGGCATTTAAAAGGTTTCTCCCCAGTGTGGATTCTTTGATGCACGTGAAGTTGGCCACTGTGACTGAATCTCTTTCCACATTCTGGGCATTCAAAAGGTTTCTCTCCCATGTGGGTTTTTTGATGGCTTTGAAGTTGTGTAGCCTTTTCATGAGCTGAATCTCTTCTCCTACATTCCTAGACACATCTCAAAAGGTTTTCTGCCTCCCGTCAGTAGGGTTCTTTGATGCCTTTGAAGGTGGCCACTGCGACTGAATCTCTTTCCACACTTTGGGCATTCAAAAGGTTTCTCCCCTGTGTGGGTTCTTTGATGCCTTTGAAGGTTGCCCCTGCAACTGAAACTCTTTCCACATTCTGAACATTCAAAAGGTTTCTTCCCTTTGTGGGTTCCTTGATGCACTTGAAGGCTGCAACTTTGTCTAAATCTCTTTCCACACAATGAGCGTTTAAAAGTTTTCTTCCGTTTGTGTATTCTTTGGTGAATAAGTAGATCTGATCTATATTTGAAGGACTTTCCACACCGAAAGCATTTATGTGCCTTTAATATACGGTTCATTGGAACATGTACCTTACCTTTTCTTCTACCAGAGAATGTTATTCCTGTCACTCGGCAGATTAACAGTTTCACTCCTGAATGAAGCCTTTGGCATTGAACAATGTCTGATTTTTGTGAGAAGCTACTGCCACAGTCTGAAAAGCTGTGGGGTTTCTTTTCAGCATGTGTTTTTTGATGACTAAGGATCCCTTCTCTGCAAGGAAAACTCTTACCACACTCCAAGCATTTATGGGTCTTCTTTCCGCTGCGCATTTGCAAATGGATCTCGTATTGGGTTTGATCTGAGGAGTTTGGTCCACAATCCAAGCACTTATATGTTTGCCCTACGGGGTGAATTAGTTCATGGAAATTCTTATCCTTTTTCTTAACCACAAGACTTCCCTTCTGCCTCTTCAGTTCACCTTGATTTTTGGCATGTCTGATAAGCTCTTCATTCTTCGCTTTATCTGGCAATAGCTGACGCACTTCCTCATCCCCCTTATTCCACTGCTCATCTCCTGCTGGAATAAAAAGAGAGATCCCATTTGTGAAGAAAGTGTATATGATGTATATACTTGAATATGTCGGGTTTTTCAGCACATTTTTCTGCTGAAAAAGCCCCCCCCCCCCATTCGACTTATATTCAAGTGAGGGTCCCATTTATCTGTTGTCAGGTGCAGTGCGGGTGTTCTCCGGTCTCTCCCGCTCATCTGCGGGGCACCTGCAGCCTCTTTGGGTGGTCCAATGGCTGCTAATATCACCGCTCTTCCTTTCTCCTGCGGGCTGGCAGATGCCTTCACCGGCAAGCCTCCGGTGTGGCTTAGGGGCAGAGTGAAAGTTAAGAGGCTTTGCAAGCCTGGCCAGCAATGCCTTCCTGGAGCGAGCAAGTGAGTGGGGGCGGGGATTGAGAAAGGATCCCTAACTTGGCCAAGAGCGTGCAAGATGTGTGCAAATGCGTGTCCTGTATTGGCAGAAGTAAGTGGAGAAAGCTAGAAAGGAAAAGGGAAGGGAAGGAGGGAGCTGACAAAGAGCAGCAGGAGGGTTTGGGATCATCTCCTTTTAGCACAGGCTAAGTTTTCTGCTGTGCGCCCTTCCCCAGTTCCTGGCTTTCCTTCCCCCTTTGGAATGGTGCGGGGAGAGCAAGATACAAGGCTTTGTGTGGGGGGAATGAGAGAGAGGTTTCTTTTCCCATCATGATAGTGGCTGTGATGGAGTTTGCAGGGAGAAGCGGCTGCAGCTGAGCTGCTTTGAAAAGTTTATGCACATGCAAAGTACTTTGAAGGGAAATAGGGTCTTTCTTGCTTTCCTGGACAGAGAAAGAGGGGGCGGGCATTGAGAGAGGGTCCCTAACTTGGCCGAGAGTGAGTGTGTGCAGATGTGTTGTGTATTGGCAGAAAAAACCAGAAAGGAAGGGAAGAGGGAGCTAACAAAGAGCAGAAGGAGGGAAGATAGGTTCCCCCCCCCCCTTTTCAGCTAGTTTTGCACTCCTTCTTTGCATGTGCTTCCTTTTCTGCTGTGTGCCCTTCCCCATTCTTGGCTTTCTTTCCCCCGACAGTTATGGGATGGGGCTGGGAGAGTAAGACACGAGACTTTGGGTGGGGTAATGAGAGAGAGGTCTGTCTGCGTGCATGCAAACAAAGAACTTTAGTTTTTGTACTTTTAAAGTTATTGTTGATACTATTTTGTCCTTGTTGACCCTCTTTTCCACTTACAGAGCTAGTTTGCTGTTTTTCTTTGAAATAAATATTCAAAAACATTTAACCTGCTGATGCCTCAATTAATGTAATTTTATTGGTATCTATTTTTATTTTTGAAATTTACCAGTAGCTGCTGCATTTCCCACCCTAGATTAATACTCAAGTCAATAAGTTTTTCCAGTTTTTTGTGGTAAAATTAGGTGCCTTGCCTTATATTCGGGTTGACTTATACTCGAGTATATACGGGTATTCCTTTAAATCTACCTAGAGATCATTTATAGGGTTTTTTATGAGGCAACCGTTTGGTCTTCCTAAGTCGTAAACAACACAACCTTTTGGCCCTCATTATAGTTTTAAACTGTGTTTGTATTTGGATAATGTAAATTGGTTTTTAGAACGCCACATTCTAAACTGGACTGGTTGAGCAAATTCTATAAAACCCCTGACATGATGCTAAAGAGGTCAGTTGTTCAATCATTCATTCATCCGCCTTGGGTTGAATAGCCCTCGCATTGTATTGTTGTATACTTGGAACTGTCTAGAGCATAGAAGGGGCTAGGACTGAATGGAAACCATATCCTGGGGCTGGAATAGGCTGATCCTCCTTTTGCCAGTGTGGCTTCCAACTTGTTTCCTGCTTTTCACAATCCTAGGCTCCCTCCGCACATGCAGAATAATGCACTTTCAAACTGCTTTCAGTGTTCTTTGAAGCTGTGCGGAATAGCAAAATCCACTTGCAAACAGTTGTGAAAGTGGTTTGAAAACGCATTATTCTGTGTGTGCGGAAGGGGCCCTAGAGTCTCAGTGCAGCTTACAAAACACACTACTTTTACCTCCCTACAATAGGGACCATGTGATGTAGGTGGAGCTAAGAGAGTTCAGAAAGAACTGTGACTGGCCCAAGGTCACCCGGCAGGCTTCATGTGGAGGAGTGAAGAATAAAACGCCTTTATACACATCAGAGTTGGCTGTTCTTAACCACTATACCATTCTGGCTCTCTGCATGAAATTACCACGATATCCAGTCCAGCACCTACACAGAATTTCCTTTTAGCTGTGTTGAAAACCAGGAAGATCTGACATTCAACCTGTTCTTGGGCGGGGGTGGGGGAGTAGGAAGAGAGAGAGAATCTAGATACCAGCAGTGAGAAGGGCAGGGAAGGCCCAAAGGGAAAAGTTGTACAAAAGGGTCTTTGGCCTCCTCAAGCTTCTGTTCTTAAGAAACACTCACTTTCCGTGCAGTGATGACTCCTGAAAGATGCATTACCCCCTTGAGAGCCTGAGCTGAGCTCATCCTTGCAAGGAGCTTTGCAGCATCCCATAACTCTGAGGGTTTCTCAGCCAGCCCCAACACTGGCATCACTTGCCCTGGGCAAACCAGGGGGTGGCTTGGGGGGCTCTGCCTGGCCATGCTGAACACTGCCTTCACAGACACCCCACTAATACGAGGCCTGCAAAAGGGAGCAAGGAGGGGGCAGGCCTCAAAACAATAGTGGTCTTTCAGATTTCATCCCAATAGCAGCAACTTCTGCCTTTGACGCCTATAAAAAATCCTTACCCACGCAGGCCACACTCTCAGAGGTCTCCAGCATGACTTCCCTGTAGAGAGCTTTCTGGTCCAGGTCCAGCAGGGCCCACTCTGCCTCGGAGAAATACACGGCCACCTCCTCCAAGGAAACTGGAGTCTGACAACAAAAGCACCCCACAGTCCCTCATCAGAGATCATGCCCAGTTGAGATGGCTCACTGGAAGGGGTCATTCTGGCAGGATGTCCGAGGGAGAGCTGGGCATGGGTAGAAGGGGTGGGGCTGAGAGCTCCCTTTGCCTGGAGCACTTTCAGCACCAGCTGCCAGAGGACAGCTCCCCAGAGAAAGGAGGAGGACCCATTCTGCCCACCTTTCATCTCCCTTACCTGGACTGGAGGGACAGCAGCTGTTTCCACACCTGTGTCAAGAGAGTGGATCAATACTCCCTCCTCATGGCCTGCGAGGGAGAGAAAAGGGGAAGGTCACATCATTCCCTAAGCCCCTCCCCAAAGGCGCTGAGGAAGTCTGGCTTCCCTACCCCAGCATCCTACTTCCTGTTGTGGCTGATCAGATACTCCAACAAGGACAAGTAGAAAACAAAGTTTCCCCACTATGGGATTTCAGAGATTTTTCTCCCTTTCCGTTAAAGCCACCCAGAGTACCTCTTATGGAAAAAAGAGGGGATATGAGTATTGTAATCAATGTGTGGAATTCCCTCCATGAATTTCTCTACTCCTCCTTTCCTGGTATCACAATTAGTGAACACAAGTGGGAAAACCCTCAAATACTTGCGGGAGGCATCTCGTTTCTCTCTCCCCCATTAGTGTCCCCTTCCCTTCCCTAGAAGCCCCCATGTCCTCCTCCACTGTCCTGCCACATTCTCTGTTTCTTACCCAATCATCACCCTGTCTTTAATCTCCTTCCAACCTTCCCCTATATTTTTATTTTCTTTATTATCCCACCTTTCTCCACAAGGGGGACCAAAAGCAGCTGACATTATCTTCACAACAATTTTGTGAGGTAGCATATGAATGAGTTTCCATGAGAAGGTGGGGATTGGAACCTGGGCCTCCCAGACCCTACGCTGGAGCTCCAACTGCTGCGTCGCATTGGCTTTCACAGGGTGGCTGATGGTCAACTGAGGCCTCCCCCCTCCCCAAATCCTGCTCTCCTCAGCCTCAACCACAAAACCACCAGGCAGGTCCCAATCCTAGCTTGGCCTGGACCCAAACGGTCCTCCATCAAAGGCCAAAAGAGTCCCGTAGTTCTTTTCAGTTTCAGAGATTTCTGCAAACTTGGGGTTCTTTTCACGTTTGTAGAAAGATGTGTCTGGCTCATTCCAAGCTCCAGTAACCGGATGTAAGCATTAAAAGCATGGGTTAGTTCAGAGCTTCGGGCTGTGGTGCTATCAGTACACTGATGACACCCAGCTCGTGTTCACGATGGCGGGTTGTCCAGCCTCCGTCCCGGGGGCTCTCCAGCGTTGTTTGGAGGCCGTGAGTGTCTGGTTGAAAGTGAGCCGGCTGAAGCTCAATCCAGCGAAGGAGGTCCTGTGGGCGGGTTGAGGAGAGAGGCCGGCTGACCTCTGCCTGCCGACGCTTGATGGGGAAACGCTACATCTGGCCTCATCAGTTGGCAGCTTGGGGGTTACCCTGGACTCCACGTTGTCGTTGGAGGCCCAGGTGGCAAAAACTACCTGGGCTGCCTTAAGAACATAAGAACAAGCCAGCTGGATCAGACCAGAGTCCATCTAGTCTAGCTCTCTGCTACTCGCAGTGGCCCACCAGCTGCCTTTGGGAGCTCACAAGCAGGATGTGAAAGCAATGGCCTTCTGCGGCTGTTACTCCCGAGCACCTGGACTGTTAAGGCATTTGCAACCTCAGATCAAAGAGGATCAAAATTGGTAGCCATAAATCAACTTCATAAATCTACCCAAGCCAATTTTAAAGCTATCCAGGTTACTGGCCATCACCACCTCCTGTGGCAGCATATTCCAAACACCAATCACACGTTGTGTGAAGAAGTGTTTCCTTTTATGAGTCCTAATTCTTCCCCCCAGCATTTTCAATGAATGCCCCCTGGTTCTAGTATTGTGAGAAAGAGAGAAAAATTTCTCTCTGTCAACATTTTCTATCCCATGCATAATTTTATAGACTTCAATCATATCCCCCCTCAGACGTCTCCTCTCCAAACTAAAGAGTCCCAAACGCTGCAGCCTCTCCTCATAAGGAAGGTGCTCCAATCCCTCATTGTTGCCCTTCTCTGCACTTTTTCTATCTCTTCAATATCCTGTTTGAGATGTGGTGACCAGAACTGAATACAGTACTCCAAGTGTGGTCGCACCTTATTAATTACAATTGCAGATGGGTCATGACTAGAGCAAGGTGTAACTCTTTTCCGTCAGCACATCTTCAAGGTCGCTTCTCTGGTATTCCACAAAATGAGCGTCGCTGTCAATTTTGTCCTGATACAACTGATTCTCATATTCTGCTTCATTGTTCAAAGTACAACAACATCAGAACCGATTTGAAAACTGTGTTACCAACAGGATTTGTGCTCCTTTCTGATAAAATAAAAATGGCTAAGCTTCTAAATAGCTCTAGTATTGAAATATCTGAAGCTGTTGCTATGTTTTTGCTCTGTGTACTGCAAGTTGAGCAATAATGATCTTTTATTGTATTTGAAATTCTTGGCACTGGTTTTATGCCTAATAAAGGTTTTGGATTTGGATTTGGTGTGGTCGTACCACTGCTTTATATAAGGGCATGACAATCTTTGCAGTTTTATTATCAATTCCTTTACTAATTATCCCCAGCATAGAGTTTGCCTTTTTCACAGCTGCCATGCATTGAGTTGACATTCCAAGGGAACTATCAACTAAGACGCCCAAATCCCTTTCCTGGTCTGTGACTGATAGCACTGGCCCCTGTAGCGTGTATGTGAAGTTTGGTTTTTTTGTCCCTATGTGCATCACTTTACATTTTGCTACATTGAACTGCATTTGCCATTTCTTAGCCCACTCACCTAATTCATCAAGGTCCGCTTGGAGCTCTTCGCAATCCTTTGTGGTTCTCACCACCCTACATAATTTGGTATCATCTGCAAACTTGGCCACCATGCTACCCACCCCTACTTCCAGGTCATTTATGAATAGGTTAAAGAGCACTGGTCCCAAAACAGATCCTTGGGGGACACCACTCCCTACATCTCTCCATTGGGAGAACTTCCCATTTACACCCACCCTTTGCTTCCTGTTCCTCAACCAGTTTTTAATCCATAGGAGGACTTCCCCTCTTATTCCTTCAGTTTTCTCAATAGTCTCTAGTGAGGAACTTTGTCAAAAGCCTTTTGGAAATCCAAGTAGACGATGTCCACTTGTTCTCCCTCATCTACATGCCTGTTTACACCCTCAAAGAACTCTAGTAAGTTTGTAAGACAGGACTTGCCTCTGCAAAAGCCATGCTGACTCTTCCTCAGCAGGTCTTGCTTTTCTACATGTTTTATAATTTTATCTTTAATGATAGATTCTACTAATTTACCAGGAACAGATGTCAAACTGACTGGCCTGTAATTTCCTGGGTCCCCCCTAGATCCGTTCTTAAAGATTGGTGTGACATTGGCCATCTTCCAGTCTTCAGGGATGCCTTCTACCACCTGTGCCAGGCAAGGCAGTTGGCTCTGTACCTCTCTACCTCTGACTTGGCCACAGTGATCCATGCAATGGTCACCTCTAGATTGGACTATTGTAACTCGCTGTACGCTGGCCTTCCTTTGGCCCTGACCCGGAAACTAAAACTCGTTCAGAATGCGGCAGCCAGGCTCCTTTCAGGAGCGCGTAGTGGAGACCGGATTACTCCGGTCCTGTTATCAGTTCCATTGAGTTCTAGATCAGGTTCAAGGTGCTTGTTCTGACATTTAAGGCTGTAAGTGCCTTGGGCCTATATACCTATGGGACCGCCTCTCCCTATATTGCCCCTCTAGACCCCTCCACTCATTGGGGGGGGGGGAGTTTACTGGAGGTTCCTGGGCCTAGACAGGTTCAGCTGGCCATTACTAGGGCCAGGGATTTTTCGGCCCTGGCTCCTACCTGGTGGAATGAGCTCCCACCTGAGATCAGCCCCCTGCGGAACATTTGTGAGTTCCGCAGGGCCTGCAAGACCGAGCACTTCCGCCATCGTGACCTCCCTTAGGTGCCTGTTATGGGGCTCATTACCATCTTTTATTGTTCTGCAGTTAAAGTTTTAACTGGTGTGGATGTGTCTACACCGGTTTTTATACTTTATATTGTATTGTTTTAAATTGATTTTACATTGATGCTTGCCGCCCTGAGCCCTATTGGGAAGGGTGAGAGATAAATAAATGAATAATCAATCAATCAATAAAAGTGTTGGCCCACTTTGCTATCAGAATAGAAGACTAAACGCCACAAGTTGTGTGAAGAAGCATATTGATTTTTTCTTGACCAGAACTCTACCCCCATCAAATTCTCCGGTGCCCCATCTGAAGCAGGCACAAGGATCCCTTACTGACCATGTGACAGGGCGTCTGGGACATGTTGCTGGGTCTGAGGCTCCTCCCTTTCCTCCAACAGAGCTCCTCCCATCTCGGAAAACTCAGCTTTCAGCTTCACAGGTGGATCCCGCATCTGAAACAGCAGCAGCAACAGATAAGAGATGGAATGGAAGACACCAAGGAATGGATCCTGCCAGACTCTGCACCGTTCTATCAGCACACCTGACAGGGTTTCCTTTCAACACTGGAAAATTATCTGGAGGGAATAAGAATTTCCCTAAAAGAATTGGCAACTAAAGCAGCTTCTTAAGTCTTCCATCTGGATGATCAACACTTGGCCAAATATCGCACAGGGATTATTTAGGAGAAGGTCAGATATTACTGCCCGCATTGAAAGAGAAGCCTTCACCTGTTCTGCCTGCCTCTTCTCCTCTGCCTGACTCAGGAGGAAACCCTCGGCCAGGGCCACCGCTTGGGAACTGGTCTCCGGCCCACATCCTCTGACCCAGCGCTGCATTTCGTGGGGCAGGATGGTCAGGAACTGCTCCAGGATCACCAGGTCCAGAATCTGCTTCTTGGAGTGCCTCTCTGGCTTCAACCAGTTGATGCAAAGTCCATGGAGCTGGCTGCAAACCTCTCGGGGCCCATCGGCTTCACGGTAGCGGAACTGCCGGAAGCTTCCGCAAAGTGTTTCTGAGTTCCGGGGCTCCTGATCCCAGACCTCTGGCCCGGCTCTCTCCCAGAATGCAACACCAGTCGCAGCTTGGATGCAATGGGGGCCTTTCCTTGCTCTCTTGCCAGGCCCAGGTCCTTCTGGGTCCTGCTCTTCCATCTCCTTTTCCTTCTTTTTGGTCGCCTTTAGCTATGAAAAGATTTCGTTACTCGCTTGGCTGTGAAGGGAAACTTCTCCCTGTGAAGGATGGGGATGGGGATGGGGGTGGAGGGAGGGAGGGGGAGAGAGAGAGAGAGAGAGAGAGAGAGAGAACAACCTGTGAGATACGTGGGAGACAAGAGAGAATTGAGATACGTGGTAGATGAGAACAACAACGTCTCTTGTAGTTTGTAATAACATGTTGTTATATTACATACAGAGCTTTTAAAATTATGCCTGTTTGGTTCTTTTGGAAAATTAGCCGTCTCTCCCTCTTTAAGTATGCTACAAGCTGTTCTCTGATGACTTTGGAGGTCTTTTCTGGGTGGGGGAGGATGAAGAGTTGTGTCTCACCATGTCTCCCTCTGCAACTCTGAGGTTTCCAGAGCCCTGGAAAGTTCATAATACCCTGAATTGGGGGTGGGGATTAGGGTCAGGGGGTGCCCACTTTCTCCAAGCTCCCTCCCCCTTTGTCTCTTCTCTCTCTCTCTCTTCAATAATGTTCAACTGTCTTCTATGTCTTCTATGGCTCCCAGATGGCAAGAAGCATGCTCAGGCCCCACTGATGGGGTGGTTTGGGATGGTGGGGGAAGAGACCAGACCCTTTCCTGCCAATTCCCAAACTCTTCTGCATACCTAGAAAGGCCCCACCCTCAACCCACACCTGTTCTGGATGCCCTGCAGAAGAGAACTGGACCAAAAAGCTGATGATGATGATGAAGAGGAGGACTTCACCTTTCTCTTCCGTAAGGAGTCTCAAAGTGGCTCACAATTGCCTCCCCCCTACAATAGGCACCTTGTGAGATAGGTGGGGCTGAAAAAATTTGGAGAGAGCTATGAAAGGCCGAAGACCACCCAGCAGGCTTCATTTGCAGGAGTGGAGAATCAAACCTGGTTCTCCAGATCAGAGTCCACCACTCTTCATTAGTACACAGCGCCAAAAAAATACCAGACCACACTTGAAGCTGGGTCTCATATGCTCTTCAAATCAAATGATTTCATATCAAAACAAAAGAAAACCAGTGTCATATTGTAAATCACATCTTAGTGTATTGGCAGCACCACAACAATCCGGCACCCACAGCTTCATGGGGCAAAAACGCAATTCACAAGCATAGATGCTCATAGATCCTCATGATTCTGACATTAGGTCTCCTTAAATTCACCCTCAAATGTCAGGTCAGCAGGTCTACAGCCACAAACTGCACTGCAAAAATCAGGCATTCACTGCTTTGCGGTGCCACTAAGGTGCACAACCAGTGATCCTTCCAACTTGGGGGGGGGGGGTTGGATCCCCCCAGATGTGCCATCAAATTACGTTTCCTGTCCACAGACACAAATCAGGAGCGACAGATGGATGCTCTCACACCAGCCCCTCACTCCGGAGAGAACAAGTTGGGTGGAGGGGGGGGGGTCTTCCTCCCAACACTCCCCTCCCCCCCCTCCAGCCCTCTTCTGCCTCCTGCCTTTTCTGGTCTCACAACCCCCTCCCCCGACTTCTCCAGAGTCTCCCACCCACCCTCCAGCCCTCTTCTGCCTCCTGCCTTTTCTGGTCTCACAACCCCCTCCCCCGACTTCTCCAGAGTCTCCCACCCACCCACCCACCCACCCACCCTGAAATGTCAATCATTCATAAGACCTTTGCAATGAAGGGAGGGGGCTGGATCTCATTCCCTCCCCCCCCCCCAGCCAGCTGCAGAGAGGAGGGGGGAAAGAGGAGACCCAGTTGGAGCAGTCGCCACCTCCCCCCCCACACACAGGCTTTGCAGTGGGGTGGCTCTCTTGGATCAGGGCGCCCCTCTGATCCCCCCTCCCTTCCACCCACCCCAAGGATCTCCCTTGACTCACTCAGAAGGAGCGGCTACTCCAAGCACGAAGGAAGTGGTCTCCCCACCCACCCCTCTTCCATCGCAGCCTCTCTAGGATTTTGGACTCGGTGACCTCAGCCCGGGGGAGGAACCAGAGAGAAGCGTTGCACCCCCTCCTCCCTGTCTGCAAAACAGGATCTGCATTATTTGCTTTGGGGAGGAAAATAATTAGTCAAAGTGAACTGGGAGGGGGAGGGGAAGGGTGCATTTCTCCCGGCGCCCCTCTGTTGACCTGCAAGGAGGCAGCCCGCAGCATGCAGAGGAGTTTGTCGCAGAAGGCCATTGCTTTCCCATCCTGCACGTGAGCTCCCAAAGGCACCTGGTGGGCCACTGCGAGTAGCAGAGTGCTGGACTAGATGGACTCTGGTCTGATCCAGCTGGCTTGTTCTTATGTTCTTATGGCCATTGCTTTCACATCCTGCACGTGAGCTCCCAAAGGCACCTGGTGGGCCACTGCGAGTAGCAGAGAGCTGGACTAGATGGACTCTGGTCTGATCCAGCAGGCTCTTTCTTATGTTCTTAAGGCCATTGCTTTCCCATCCTGCACGTGAGCTCCCAAAGGCACCTGGTGGGCCACTGCGAGTAGCAGAGAGCTGGACTAGATGGACTCTGGTCTGATCCAGCAGGCTCTTTCTTATGTTCTTAAGGCCATTGCTTTCCCATCCTGCACGTGAGCTCCCAAAGGCACCTGGTGGGCCACTGCGAGTAGCAGAGTGCTGGACTAGATGGACTCTGGTCTGATCCAGCTGGCTTGTTCTTATGTTCTTATGGCCCTTGCTTTCACCTCCTGCCTGTGAGCTCCCAAAGGCACCTGGTGGGCCACTGCGAGTAGCAGAGTGCTGGACTAGATGGACTCTGGTCTGATCCAGCAGGCTCCTTCTTATGTTCCTATGTTCTCATGTCTGCTGAACTCTGCAGGGTCTCTCTCTGCTTCTCTCTCAGCTCTGCTCATCCGCAGCCTTCAAGGCACAGAGATGACACCCCCCCCCTCCACAAACACAGGGAGAGACAAACGCACACTCCCTGCCACTTTCGCCAGAGAAGAGAAGAGAGAGAGATTTGCTCCAAAACAGTCTGGCCTGAAATAAAGTCTTAGAAGCCCTCTCAGCCGTTGGGGAGGGCAGGAGCTGAGCAGGGGAGGTTGGCTGGAGGCCAAAAGACGCCTGATTCTCCTGTCCCTTGCAAAAGCCCTCTTGATCCCTCAATAAGTACGCTTTGGAGAAGCAGGAAGGAGCCCCCAGTGTGGAGGGGAGGGGGGGGGCTCCAGGGCACCTGGCCACTGAGGCTGTGCTGGTGGAGGAGAGACTGAACACAGAGGTTAGACAGCAGTGAGGGGGGTTCCTCCCTCCCCCTCCCACTATACAAGTAAGAGATCCATCTCTTCATCAGTGTGCTTAGGGAAGCAGGAATCATGGAGATGGAAGAGACCCCGAGGGCCATCCAGTCCAACCCCCTGCCATGCAAGAACACACCATCAAAGCACTCCCAA
Source organism: Sphaerodactylus townsendi (assembly GCF_021028975.2). Classification (NCBI taxonomy): domain Eukaryota; kingdom Metazoa; phylum Chordata; class Lepidosauria; order Squamata; family Sphaerodactylidae; genus Sphaerodactylus; species Sphaerodactylus townsendi. Next base: position 2,118,960 of record NC_059427.1, read on the forward strand.
CATATGTTCATCCAGCCTCTGTTTAAAAGGCTCCAAAGAAGGAGACTCCGCCACTCTCCGAGGCAGGGAATTCAGGAAGGCGCTGACAGGAATTAAATGGGGAGGGGGAAGGAGTCCAAAGCACTGTGAGGGCGAGGGAAGCCTCCCATGGGCGGATGGAAGAAGTCCAGGGCAAAGCTGTGCCCACTGGCAAATCTGTCCCATTCTGGTGGGGAAGCAAGATTTAAATCGTGCTAAGAGTGGTTTCACTTGCGAAGAGAGTGGGAAGGGAAACCGGGGCTCCAGAAAATACGAGAAATCTTGTGGCCTCCAATACGCAGCAGGGACTTTTTGTGTAATCGACCCATGTATAGTTTTATAATTAAAAAAACAGGTCATCTGCCTCCTTTGCTACAAAACATCCGTGGGGGGTAGGGGGGTGGAGTCAGTCTCTTGAGGAACAGATCCTCAAAAAAACCTCCAACAAAGCAGATTTGGAGACCGAGGAGCAGAGCCCTGAAAGAATTGGGGGATTACGGTCAGGGGGCGCGTATTGTCTCCACACCACCTTCTCGTCCTTTCTCTCTCCATTAAATAATGTTCAACTGATTTCCACCTCCTATGGCTCTGAGAAACTGGAGTGGTTGATGGGGGGGGGGGACCCTTTCCTGCCAATTCCCAAACTCTTTTTCATACCTAGGAAGCCTCCCCCAACACATGCCCTGTTTTGATGCCCTACAGAGAGGAATTGGAACAAAAGGATGATGATGAAGAAGATGATGATGATAAGAAAGAAGAGGGTGTTTTTACACCCTGTGCTTCTCTACTGTAAGGAGTCTCAAAACAGCATCCAAATCATTCTCAATCAGCGTTGTCCCTCTCAACAGGCACCTCATGAGACAGGTGGGGCTGAAAGAGTTTGGAGAGAGCTGTGAGTGGGCAGTGGTGGCGAACCTTTGGCACTCCAGAAGTTATGGACTACAATTCCCATCAGCCCCTGCCAGCATGGCCAATTGCCAAAGGTTCGCCACCACGGGGCTAAGGTAACGCAGCAGGAGCAGTGGTGGGATCCAAAAATTTTAGTAACAGGTTCCCATGGTGGTGGGATTCAAACTGTGGCGTAGCGCCAATGGGGCTGGGCGGGGCACGACGGGGGCGTGTCCGGGCATTCCGGGGGCGGGGCATTCCTGGGCTGGGCTGTGGCAAGGACGCAGCTGCTGCGCCGGTCCTTGGGCGGGAAATGAATGCATGCAGGCACAGGCTGCCACGCACGCCGGTGCGCCTCCTGCTAGACTGCTTCAAGTTCTGCACGCTACTGCTGAGAGGAGGGGCGTAACTAAGGCAAAACTCACGTGGCAAAATCACCAATTAGTAACCCCCTCTCGGCACACACAAACAATTAGTAACCTACTCTCGGGAACCTGTGAGAACCTGCTGGATCCCACCTCTGAGCAGGAGTCAGGTGGATGAGTGGGGAATCAACCTCACTTCTTCACATTAGAGTCCACAACTCTTCACTAGTACACGAGGCTACCAAAAAAAAAATGCTGGACTTCACTTGAAGCGAGGTACCAAAAGGGACAGCACAAAATTCAGATCATGGAGACTCATCAAATGCTTTTAAAATAACACACTCTGTCTGCCAAACAGCTGATACCACTGTTGTCCTGAACAATATACCACCGCAGATTATTTCAGAGGCATGAATGTGACATCTCTAATTAGTCAAATTAATTGATCCTCTGGAAGAATTGTGTGAAAGCATGAAATATATTGGATCTGATGATATTCTGTAGCTAATACATGCAAGAAACTCTTGCTCCAAATTAATTGTGTTATAAACATATCCTCAGACCTTCAACATTTGTCTCATAATCTCTGGTGTGGTAATACATTGGTCCATGATTTATTTGTTAACATTGATTTTTTTATTGCAAAATAAGATTTTATTTTGCAGAAAATATTTTATTTTGCAGAAAAGAAAACTACTTTGGCCCCTTCCGCACACGCAAAATAATGCGTTTTCAAACAACTTTCACAACTGTTTGCAAGTGGATTTTGCCATTCCGCACAGCTTCAAAGAGCACTGAAAGCAGTTTGAAAGTGCATTATTCTGCATGTGCGGAATGAGCCTTTGATATTGTAAATCATGTCTTAGTCTATTGGCTGCTATGGTGCAAAAAAATAATTCCAAAGCACAGATTCTCATGGATCCTCATGATTTTAGTATTAGATCACCCTCAATTCAACATCAAATCACAGGTCATGTTTGTAACCACAGACTGCGCTGCAAGAATCAGGCCTTAACTGCTTTGTGTGCAAAAACCACAGTTCCACATCATGGAGCTTATCAAATTATGAATCCTGTCCACAGCCACAAATCAGAAACTAAAAATTGATTTTCTGGCTCAAGGGGACTGGTGAGAGATGCCAAATGTGAACTTGCTAACACCAAATGTTTCCACAATTCACAGAGAAATCCCCACACATAGAAAACTAGTACTGCAAGGAAAAAGAGGTTCCTCCGGGACACCACGGTGTCTTCATGTGTGAATCAGGTCAGAGACTGATGTCTCCTCAGGTGCCATACAGGAGCAGCAGTGGCGTAGTGGCTAAGAGCAGGTGCACTCTGATCTGGAGGAACCGGGTTTGATTCCCAGCTCTGCTGCTTGAGTTGTGGAGGCTTATCCAGGGAATTCAGATTAGCCTGTGCACTCCCACACACGCCAGCTGGGTGACCTTGGGCTAGTCACAGCTTCTTGGAGCTCTCTCAGCCCCACCCACCTCCCAGGGTGTTTGTTGTGAGAGGGGAAGGGCAAGGAGATTGTAAGCCCCTTTGAGTCTCCTGCAGGAGAGAAAGGGGGGGTATAAATCCAAACTCTTCTTCTTCTTTCCATCTAGCACCCGGCACTGCTGACCCTGAAGAGATCCCACAACACTGGCTCATCAGCTGATGGAGCCTGAAGAACCCCGCTAGGCACACACCCAGGAGATTAGGGACGCAGCAGAAGAATAGGATTTCTGTGTTCAGTTCTGGTCGCCACATCTCAAAAAGGATATCGAAGAGATAGAAAAAGTGCAGAGAAGGGCAACGAGGATGATTGAGGGACTGGAGCACCTTCCTTATGAGGAGAGGCTGCAGCATTTGGGACTCTTTAGTTTGGAGAGGAGACATCTGAGGGGGGATATGATTGAAGTCTACAAAATTATGCATGGGGTAGAAAATGTTGTCAGAGAGAAATTTTTCTCTCTTTCTCACAATACTAGAACCAGGGGGCATCCATTGAAAATGCTGGGGGGAAGAATTAGGACTAATAAAAGGAAACACTTCTTCACGCAACATGTGATTGGTGTTTGGAATATGCTGCCACAGGAGGTGGTGATGGCCACTCACCTGGATAGCTTTAAAAAGGGCTTGGACAGATTTATGGAGGAGAAGTCGATTTATGGCTACCAATCTTGATCCTCCTTGATGTCAGATTGCACATGCCTTAGCAGACCAGGTGCTCAGGAGCAGCAGCAGCAGCAGAAGGCCATTGCTTTCACCTCCTGCATGTGAGCTCCCAAAGGCACCTGGTGGGCCACTGCGAGTAGCAGAGAGCTGGACTAGTTGGACTTTGGTCTGATCCAGCAGGCTAGTTCTTATGTTCTTATGTTCTACATGCAGGCAGACCAGGGGGGCTGCAGGGGGCCTTCACTCACCAGGGTCCCAAACAGCTACTTAGGCCTGGCTGGTTGTTTGGGATCCTGATGCTGAAGGAAAGAAAGATCTACTGGGGTCAGGCTGCCAAGAAGCGGACGGGGGAGACGGAGTGGGGGCTTCCTCCCCAAATCTCCTGCCCCTCTTCAGCTCTGCCCCATCAGCCCCAGTAAGGTGGCTGAAAGGTCCCTTTCCTGTTCATGTCTCTTGCAGGCTTTCATTCCCCGGCTCTTCTTTCTTTGGGGACTTCTTCGTTTTGCACCAAGCAGCTCTTTCTGGCACAGGGAGGGGAGTGGGGATTCACTGCTCCGCCCTTCCCTCTTCTAGGCTTTGGGTCCTGCCTAGCCCCCCTCGGCCCTGAGCTTCTCCCCCCTCCCTCCTGTAGCCCCTTTCCGCTCCCCAGTACCCTCCCAGCCATTCCTACAGCATCTCAGAAAACTCAGACCTCCTTTCTGGAAGGGGGGAGCAGGAAATGGCGCAGAGCCTGAGCAGTTTTGGGGAAAGAGGAATTTTGCCTCTCTCAAGGCCAAGCCTTTGTGTGCGGGGCCACAGGTCACATGTACATTCTGAGCCAAGGGGCTGCTTGCAGCAACAGTGTAAGGAGGCTAGCAAGGGAGTTGGTTGGCACCCAGGGCCACGGAGGGTGATGCGCACTGCTCACACTGCTGCCACCTTGATCCTAGTCCCGTGATGGCGTACCTATGGCACGGGTGCCCAAAGCGGCACTCAGAGCCCTCTCTGTTGGCACGCATGCCGCCATCTCCCCCTCTCGCCCAGCCAGAGGCGTCTTTCGGCAAACACGTTGGGAGTCACGCTGCACAGGCTGGCCGTGCACAAGGCGCTCTGCTGGCTGGGGCTGAGCTTCAGGGAGGTCCTCTCGAGTCGACCTGATTTGCTGTAAGTACCATCTATCACCCCACATGTTCCCCCCTCCCCCACAAAGCTTGGGAGACTGGAGGCTGGCACGCTTTTCTTGGTGTGTAACTTTTGGGACCAAACTTAAACTTTGGGGGTAGGATTAAAAAGCAGCAATCCAGGTGAGGGGCTTCCATTGGGAGGAGTGTGTCTGCCTAGAGCAGAGCAGGCGCAGTGGTGGGATTCAGGTGCTCGCCCTGATTGGAGTGAACTGTTTGTTAAGGACCCCCCCTCCCCTGGGAGAGAGAGTGATGGGGCTTTTAATGCCTGGGAGCCCAGGGCAAGGAGGAGAGATCTTGCAAGGTCCCTAGGCTCGCGATGCCAATCCCATTCCCACAGGATCAAAGCACATGTACAAAAGACAAAAGGCATTTCACACTAATAAAGAATTGAGCTAAACCAGGCCCCGACCAACTGGCAGGAAAGGAAGAGGAGCATCCCTTACCGCCCTGAGCATCCCTTCCCCTTCCCTCTTGTCAGAATTAGGGCCATTCTGACTGAGGCAAATATGGGACAGAGAGATCCATTTCAAAATATTCTCCATGCTTTTATTTTTCTGTTCCTGTTGCATTTTTGTGGGAAGTCAAGTGCTGTAATGACATGTGAAGGAAAAACCGCAGATCAGATGGCTGCTCCACAAATTTAGCTTTCCTGAAGTTATCCCACCCCTCGCACTGCATTCTTGCTTAGGATTGCCTTCCTTGACTGCCTTTTTACTTTTATTTGGTGGTGGTGGGGTTATTGGGTTTCAGAAAGTGAAAGTTTTGCTTCCCTCTCCCCCCGCACCCCTCCCCCTTCCCCTTCCAGGCCCCCAGTGTGATAATAGTGTAATTATTTCAGGGATATTGTTAGCATTGAACCTCAGACCTAGTTTTGGGGAAGCAGTGTAGGTAACCCTGTTAAGCACTGTTAAAACCCACTGGTTTTCATGGGAAGAACTTAAGAAGGATCCTTTACCTGGGAGTAAGCTTGGTTACTGGCAATGGGCCTTGCTTCTGAGTAAACCCTCCTAGGTTCATGATTCACCCATTCGAAGCTTCAAAGCAAAGCCACCGACTACCCCCAAGCTTACTCCCAAGTAACGCACACCTTCGAGCCAAACCATTTTTCTAAACTAAAATCTCAGTATGATGTGTGGACTACACTAGGGAGGAGGAGCAAAATATCTTGAACCAGCCCTGGATCTTGTTCTAGAAGGTGAAGCCCGCAGCTCCGCAGCAGACCTCCTCCTTGGCCCGCAGAGAGTCCTTGGTGGGTGCCCAGCATACGAAAGCCCTCTGCCAGTCAAAAGAGCCCACTCCTGGAAACATGAAGGGTTCGTTCGTTTTTGAAAAGGCCTGTACCTCACAGGTAGAGCTTTCGCTAGGTGTGCAGGAGGGCCCAGGTTCAATCCACGGCAGCTCCCATTATGCATAGTTGTAAGATATGGTACCACTAGAATGCTCTTAAATATTGCATTATCTGAGAAAATGCAGGTCACACACCTTGATGTCAAAACTGCATTACTTCATGGAGAACTCTTCTTCATGGAGAGATTACAGAAGAGACATGAACTGAAAAAAGGACTATGTGGACTCAAGCAGGCTGCAAGGGCCTGGAACAACAGTGAAATTAGCAGATCCAACCAAAAAAAATTGTTTTCTTCCAATTACACCCTTGGGTGGTTTTTTTCCACCTTCTCCAGGTCAGGGAGAATCTCCTTGCTTTGATGCCTTTGAGGACTGCTACTGTGGCTGAAACTCTTTCCACATTCTAAGCATTCAAAAAGTTTCTCTCCTGTGTGAGTTCTTTGAGGGCTTTGAAGGTAGCCACTGCGACTGAGGCCCCTTCCGCACACGCAAAATAATGCATTTTCAAACTACTTTCACAACTGTCAGCAAGTGGATTTTGCTATTCCGCACAGCTTCAAAGAGCACTGAAAGCAGTTTGAAAGTGCATTATTCTGCATGTGCGGAATGAGCCTGAATCTCTTTCCACACACTGAGCATTCAAAAGGTTTCTCCCCTGTAGGGTTTTTTGATAGCTTTGAAGATTGTATTTGAAGACTATTTCTGTGCCTTTCCACAAAAGGTTTCTTCTGTGTGGGTGCCTTGATGCCTTTGAAGGTGGCAACTGCAACTGAATATCTTTCCACACTATAAGCATTCAAAAGGTTTCTCCCCTGTGTGTGTTATTTGATGAATCAGAAGACCATTTCTGTGGCTGAATCTCTTTCCACACTCTGGGCATTCAAAAGGTTTCTCCCCTGTGTGGGTTATTTGATGCCTTTGAAGACTGCTATTCTGACTGAACCTCTTTCCACACTCTGAGCATTCAAAAGGTTTCTCCCCTGTGTGGGTTCTTTGATGGCTTTGAAGACTGCTACTGCGACTGAATCTCTTTCCACACTCTGAGCATTCAAAAGGTTTCTCCCCTGTATGGGTTCTTTGATGCACTTGAAGACCATTTCTGTGGCTGAATCTCTTTCCACACTCTGGGCATTCAAAAGGTTTCTCCCCTGTGTGGGTTATTTGATGGCTTTGAAGACTGCTATTCTGACTGAATCTCTTTCCACACTTTGAGCATTCAAAAGGTTTCTCCCCGGTGTGGGTTCTTTGATGCACTTGAACACTGCCACTGCAACTGAATCTCTTTCCACATTCTGGGCATTCAAAAGGTTTCTCCCCTGTGTGGGTTCTTTGATGCATTTGAAGATTGTTACTGTGAATGAATCTCTTTCCACACTCTGGGCATTCAAAAGGTTTCTCCCCTGTGTGGGTTATTTGATGCCTTTGAAGACTGCTATTCCGACTGAACCTCTTTCCACACTCTGAGCATTCAAAAGGTTTCTCCCCTGTATGGGTTGTTTGATGCATTTGAAGGTTATTACTGTAACTGAATCTCTTTCCACACTCTGAGCATTCAAAAGGTTTCTCCCTTGTATGTGTTCTTTGATGCACTTGAAGATTATTACTGTGACTGAATCTCTTTCCACACTCTGAGCATTCAAAAGGTTTCTCTCCTGTGTGGGTTCTTTGATGGCTTTGAAGACTGTTACTGTGACGGAATCTCTTTCCACACTCTGAGCATTCAAAAGGTTTCTGCGCTGTGTGGATTCTTTGATGGCTTTGAAGGTGGCCATGGCAGTTGAATCTCTTTCCACACTCTGAGCATTCAAAAGGTTTCTCTCCTGTGTGGGTTCTTTGATGGCTTTGAAGACTGCTACTGTGACGGAATCTCTTTCCACACTCTGAGCATTCAAAAAGTTTCTCCCCTGTGTGGATTCTTTGATGGCGTTGAAGGTGGCCACTGCGACTAAATCTCTTTCCACATTCTGAGCATTCAAAAGGTTTCTCCCTTCTCTGGGTTTCTTGATGGTTTTGAAGACTGCTACTTTGATTGAATCTCTTTCCACATTCTGAGCATTGAAAAGGTTTCTTCCTTGTGTAGGTTCTTTCATGCACTTGAACATTGATACTCTGATTCAATCTCTTTCCATAGTCTGAGAATTTAAATGGTTTCTCCCTTGTGTGTGTCCTTTGATGCTGTTG